>NC_135668.1:34546258-34846258 GCF_964188315.1 Podarcis muralis
AGTATTATACAAGGGATCTGAAAATGCTCTTTTTCTACAGGAATAGAATTTCTATTATTAGTATTTCCAGGTAACGTGAAATTCAAAAGACATTTAAAGTTCCCTCTTTAGACAAACCCATTTTAAGAATTTTGAAGCACAGAATCATAGGGTTGTCTCCAGCTATGTAAGTCATACTTGGTGTAAAGCATTGACACAAATGAACCACAATTAATTATATTGATTAACTTCAATGGGTCTACTCTGAATTGGACTGTTGTTGTTGTTGTTGTTTAGTTGTTTAGTCGTGTCTGACTCTTCGTGACTCCATGAACCAAAGCACGCCAGGCACTTCTGTCCTCCACTGCCTCCCGCAGTTTGGTCAAACTCATGCTGGTAACCTCAAAAACACTATCCAACCATCTCGTCCTCTGTCGCCCCCTTCTCCTTGTGCCCTCCATCTTTCCCAACATCAGGGTCTTTTCCAGGGAGTCTTCTCATGAGGTGGCCAAAGTATTGGAGCCTCAGCTTCAGGCTCTGTCCTTCCAGTGAGCACTCAGGGCTGATTTCCTTAAGAATGGAGAGGTTTGATTTTCTTGCAGTCCATGGGACTCTCAAGAGTCTCCTCCAGCACCATAATTCAAAAGAGTCAATTCTTCTTTATGGTCCAGCTCTCACTTCCATACATCACTACTGGGAAAACCATAGCTTTAACTATATGGACCTTTGTCGGCAAGGTGATGCCTCTACTTTTTAAGATGCTGTCTAGGTTTGTCATTGCTTTTCTCCCAAGAAGCAGGCATCTTTTAATTTCGTGGCTGCTGTCACCATCTGCAGTGATCACGGAGCCCAAAAAGTAAAATCTCTCACTGAGTTGGACTAGCAATAGATAAAACCATAGACCTGGAAGGGAACTTGAAGGTGATCATCCAAGATCCTGCTGTGGGCCCCTCCACACTGGTAGTGGCCAGTGTGTAGGTGTATCCTGCAATGTGCTTTAATTAAATCCCAAGGGAAGACACCATGAGGTAACCATGCAGCTCTTTCAGATCAGGAAGCACAGGCAGCCAGGGAGGCTGCAGAGTGCTGGAGAAATATTTGCTGGAAAGAAACACACTGCCCTGAGCCACCACAAAATGATGAGGTAAGCTCAATGCCCCGCCTATGTAGAAAGTCTAAAGAAATTCTAACATGCCCTGGAAAATGAGGCAGAACGTAAGAAGAGCCTTCAGGATCAGGCCAGTGGCTCATCAAGTCCAGCATCATGTTCTCACCGTGGCCAACCAGATGCTTCTGGGAAACTTACAAGCTGGATATGAGCACCAGAGCACTCTCCCCTCCTGCAGTTCCCATCAACCAGATTTCAGAAGAATTGCTGCCTTTGACTGTGAAGACAGAGGGGTGTGGGTGGCGCTGTGGGTTAAACCACTGTGCCACTTGAGCTTGCCGATTGAAGGTTGGTGGTTTGAATCCCCGCAACGGGGTGAGCTCCCGTTCTTCGGTCCCAGCTGCTGTCAACCTAGCAGTTCAAAAGCACACAGTGCAAGTAGATAAATAGGTACCGCTCCGGTGGGAAGGTAAATGGCGTTTCCATGCGCTGCTCTGGTTTTGCCAGAAGTGGCTTAGTCATGCTGGCCACATGACCCAGAAAAACTGTCTGCGGACAAAAGCCGGCTCCCTCAGCTGTAAAGCGAGATGAGCACCACAACCCCAGAGTCATTCACAACTGGACTTAATTGTCAGGGGTCCCTTTACCTTTACTGTGAAGGCAGACCATAGCCACTGTGGCTGGTAATCATTGCTAGCCTTATCCTCCTTGAAAGGGTCCAATCCTTTTTAAAGACACCAATATTGGTGTCTTTACTGTGGAAGTAACTATGAGCTGTATGAATAATCCCTTTTAAAAATCTGTCCTGAACCTTCCAACATTCAGATTCATTGGATGTCACCAAGTCCCAATGTTATGAGGGAGGGAATGAAACTTTTCTCTATCCGCTCGCTCCATGTCATGCATAATCATACACACTTCTGCTAAGTCGTCTCTTACTTGCATTTTCTCTAAACCAAGAAGTCCTAATTGCTACAACCTTTTTTTTTGCATAGGGGAGTCGCTCCCCCACCCCACAAAAAATGGAAGTCTCTTTTGCAGGGGAAAATGTGGAGCTTGGATTTTAGCACAGCACTTTTAGTTATGTACAGAGAATTCCAAGTTGAAATCAGCCTACGGTCACCATGGAACAAGCGCTTGGACTTTGCCAATTGCCCAGAGCCTATTGAGCACTCGTTTATTGGAATAATTGATCTGTATACAGAGTCGTCAATACATGCCAATGTCTCCAGAATGTTTAAGTGGCCCCCTGTCTATTCCAAGACTCTTCAATGCTTAGGAAGCACTTTCTGGCTTAATCTATTTGCAAGTCTGCTAAACAGAAAGCAACCAAAGGAATATTAGATTTTAATGGGCCAAGAGCAGAGAAAAATGTGTTTTGGGAGTTCAGTGTACACACATGCAGAGACCTGCACCCACAGCAGGGTTGGTGTGTGCTTCTCATTGGCAAATGCCTAGTTGTGGGGAGATGATTCCCATTACGCTCTGCCCTCCTGAATTCCTGTGGCATGAGCTAGAGGGTAAAGTCTGAAGTGGGGAGTAGGGTTCATGATTTTGCAGGGCCTTAATACATGTGTCAAGCTGCATGAAGTAGAGGAGGTTCCCTGCTTTAGGCTTCACCCTCTGACTTCTGAAGGGCAATGAGTTGGCAATACAGGGAGTCAGAGCTTTGTGTGCTTTGGCCCCCTTGTCCTATTCACATAGGACTCCTCCCTCTCAGGAGTCATCAGTGATGCACAGAGTTCAGAAAGCAGGTGAGCAATGTCCCACCTGTGTCACCCTACAAACTGCTATAGTCTAAGTGCCTTAGCATTATATAGACACAGCTACTGCACTACTCAGATGCAGCACTACTGACAGAAACACGTGCTCCAGAGGTGCTTTTTGCATGTACAGTGGTACCTCGGTTCTCAAATATAATCCATTCTGGAAGACCGTTCGACTTCTGAAACATTTGAAAGCTGAGGCGAAAAGGGCTGGCTGCAAGTTCAATGGATAAAACTGAAAAACACACAGCAGAAGTCGCTCAACTTCTGAGGTGCGTTTGAAAACGGAAGCATTTACTTCCGGGTTTTTGGTGTTCAGCTTCTGAAACGTTCGGCTTCTGAGACGCTCAAAAACTGAGGTACCACTGGACTAGAAACTGGGCTTTTAGTGTTGCAGTTCCTGGTCTTTGGAATGTTAAGTCTAGTAATTTAATTCACTGGAATTGTAAATGCTTATATGCATTACTATGTGTTTAAATTTGGTTGGTAACTGAATTCTAGGGAGTTCCCTAGTAGTTCTCATGTGATTAGCTAATGTTGGCCACATGTGAGGTATCTGGTGAAGGAGAGACTCCATTTTAGGTGAAGCCAGATGACTGTGCTTTAGAATCCACTGTGAACACTGTTGGAGTGCTTCTTCTCTGCTTGAAAGAAAGAGGGCAAAGCTGCAGGAGAAGGTAAAAGTAGAAGTCTTTCAATAGGAGCTGTAAGGCATGGCCTAATTGAGATACAGAAGGTTGAGTGCTGAGCTCTGGAAAGGGAAGAAAATGCAGTTGTTGCTAAGTTAGAAGAAGAGACTGTGGGCCCATGGTAGCATGAGCATGTGACTGTGAATATTATGTATAACTATAATTTTCTGCAAGTCAAGTTCTTGAATGTTAAAAGTCTGGACAGTTGGTTTAATTCCCAAAGAAGGCTGTCGGTCATATATATGAGTTGAGCTTCTTAGCTGCAATTTCGCTACTGTTAGTCAACATGGAATTAGCTACCAGCTGAAGATAGACAGTGGTCTAGTGTCATGGTATTTAGGGCCTTATTGGAAAGTTTATTTATTTATTTTTAATTTGAGAAGGCTTATCCTGAGGTGTGTGAATCAGCCATTTCCCTGGAATATTAGCTGTACACTTGTAGGAATGGGTTTATTGTTTTGAGAGTTCATATACAGGGTTTTAATTGCTTCTAGAATGTGTATTGTTTGTATTTTATCTTATCACTTTGATGTCCTGAGGTTTGTGAAGTGGTTTTTGAATTTGTAAAATGGATTGCTAAATGATTGCAGTGAATCCCTGGGATGTGTTATGTGACCCTGCGGCAGGCGCAGGTGTCTGTGTGGTGAGAGAGTCAGTTTTATGTCCAAAATGTACTTATTGTTTTATTTGTTGTTGTTGTTTTTGTTTCTGATCAAAGGGCAACCAGCCTACATGCAAATCAGTAGAGTGTGAGGTTTCTGAATGCAGCTGAATACTGGATTGAGAATCTAAATACGCAGTTCAAAAATTGTTCATCCTAACATTTGCATCTTGTAACATAGTTAGTGTACCTTTTTCTTTTTTCTTTTTTAAAAGCTGAAAACTGTACTTCAAAGTTTATCTGAAGGATAATTATGAGCCAATCCACACATTATTTCAGGAAGCCTGGATCAGGTCACACAAAGCACTTGCAACACCACTTTCAACAGTCATGGCTTTCCCCCAAAGCTTGTTAAGGATGCTGAGAGTTGTTGGGACACCCCTATTTGCTCCCACAGCTACAATCAGCACCAGATTTAGGTTGGTGGTCCCCCCCCCCCAGGTTACTGAGCTGAGGGGGCTGGAAAATAACTACAACTATATTTTATGGGACGCGGGTGGTGCTGTGGTCTAAACCACAGAGCCTAGGGCTTGCTGATTGAAAGGTTGGCGGTTTGCTCCCGTTGCTCGGTCCCTGCTCCTGCCAACCTAGCAGTTCGAAAGCACGTCAAAGTGCAAGTAGATATACGGGTACCACTTCGGCGGGAAGGTAAACGGTGTTTCCGTGCACTGCTCTGGTTTGCCAGAAGTGGCTTAGTCATGCTGGCCACATGACCTGGAAGCTGTCTGAGGACAAACTCCCTCGGCCTATAGAGCGAGATGAGCACGCAACCCCAGAGTCATTCACGACTGGGCCTAGCGGTCAGGGGTCCTTTACCTTTACCTTTTTACAACTATATTTATACGGGTACCTACTGAGAAGATCCATAAAAAGCAACTGTACCAATAGGAATTATTGTGAAAATAATAAATATTTGGGGAGGGAGTGCCAAATTTTGCCCTTGCCCAGGGTGCCGTATTTCCAAATTCCACCCCTGTTACAATTTCCAGAGTTCTTGGGAAGAGGGTAAATTGTTAAACCACTAGGAATCATAGCTCTGGAGGGGGAATAGGGGTTTCCTACCATCTCTCGGCACCCTTACCGAATGACAGCTCCCATAATTCTTTGAGGGAAGCCATGAATGCTTAGAGCGGTATCACAGTGTTTAAAATGTATGGTGTGAATGTGGCCTATAATTTGCAGAAGGTAAATTCTTCAAGCATCTCTGTGACTGCTGATTCAGCCACCCCATCTCTTTCCCTGCACCTGTGCAACTGAATTGCGTGCAGATTGTCATTAACAACACCTGTACATGTCCTTGGTAAAATTACTGTAGTCTCAGAGGCGTTAAGGACAGGGGAGAGTCAAAGTCTGCTCTGCCGCAGTACAGATTCATAAAGTGACACATCAGTAGATCAGACAACCCGAGTGTCTAATGTAACCTGACATGTCGCACCTCATGTTGCAATTTGTTTCATTAGTGTCAATTAGAGCAATCGCAGCAACTACTTGGCACTGAGGGACTCTGCTGCACAATCCGAGAGACACAAGCAAAAGGCCGGGGGCAGTGGAATAGGGAAGTGTCACAGATTATATAATTGCCATTTCTTATTTCTGCAGATGACTTCTGTGATCTTCTTCTGGCCTGGGTGACAGCCTAGTGGGCTTTGCAGAAATCCCTTGGGGGCAGATCCTTGGCTGCCCTCATTTGCCTTGGTCCAGGGGAACTCCTCATTCGAGGGCAGACAAGGCTCATCCTTTTTCAGGTCAAGGGCCACATTCCCTTTGTTTCAACTTTCCAGGGGCCACATGCCAGTGGTGGGCAAAATGGGACAGAGCAACAACTGTGAGTTTTACCTTTGTGCAGAAGGCTAGTTTCTATACATACTTACAAATCCTTCCTTCTCCTCCACATCAGCAGGCAGCAGCAGGGGCGCCAACTTGGGCCCCACATTATGTCGCTGGTGCTCCCGTGGCGCCTGGGAGCCCCATAAGTTGTAGCCCTGCGAGGCCTCAGACACAAATTCTGAGGGCCTGCGAGGCCTCGGATGTGACCTTCAAGTCCCTGCAAGGCCTCCAATGCAACTTCCAGGGCCTCATGAAGCACTGGAAGTTGCATTGGAGGTCTTACGGTGTGGGTGACCTGGCCCCCATGGCCCCCCCTATAGTTGGTGCCACTGAGCAAGAGCCATGATCAGAGTTCAAGGACAAATTCCAACCAGTTAAAAACGGGTTTTGTGGGGCAGGACCAATGAGGGGTGTGGTCAGGGATTTCAAGGGGCAGGGAGAGAGAGAGAGGCCAGGAGAGCTGCACCCATGTCTCAGGACCAAGTTTTCACACTCCTGGACTTGGGGAGGAATTTGCATAGTCCACTTTCTACAGTATGGTGTACTAATGCTGTTAAATTTGCTGGTGGATCAGAACACGACTCTTAGATTAGGGTCCCCCACCCCACCTTCTGCAAAGCATTTTTGATGTGTAGAAAGTACACCAAAAAAATCTAGCTTCTAGCCAAAGCTAGTCCAACTCAGAGTAAGCTCATTGGACTTTAGCATGTTTGAGTAACTTAGGTCCATTGATTTCAATGGGTGTATTCAGAGTGAATCTTTGCTGGACGCAACTCTATGTGTTTTACATAAACGATGCATGCGAAATGCACAGGTGAATGCCATGAAAAGCATTGGAAGTGTGTTATTGCACATAAACAGTTTGTGTATGGTGAGTTGAAACATCATGGAGCAGGACACAATGGAATTCAGTTGGATGGAGGAGGCTCTATAGAATGGCTCTATGACCGAGTGCCAGCAAGATTGTAAGTTAAAAAAGAGGCTGGAATTGGATGCTCACCCCATCCCTAGGTGAGACTCAGGGCTCATTCAGACATGGGGAATATTGCATTATTTCTCCTGAATATAATGCTAGCACATCTGTCCCATTTTCTAGTGTTCTTTTAACACTGCAGTCACTGTTGCTTTATGAAACTCTGGCTTGCTGATGGAGTGTTTGCAGACTTTTTCAATAGGTTTCCAAGTTCACACCATTTAATGCCAAGCATGCATTCACCCAGAATGCAACCCCCTTGAAAATGGAGAGTGTTGCCTATAGCATGACGTGCCAGCATATTATTATTATTATTAAGCCATCCATCTGACTGGGTTACCCAGCCACTCTGGGCAGCTCCCATCCAAATACTAAAAACACAATAAAATATCAACCATGATCTTAAAGAGTGAACTCTGTTGTCATAGGGACAAATGGGCATGCCTCTTCCCACCTCACGTGGCTGGATGTCGTATCATCCTAGTATGTAGAACAATGGCCCAAGAGGGTTTTGTGTGAGTGTAGGTTTTGGTTGATGCTAACAGGTGGAGAAAGAGAGGCTTGTCTTGTTCTATTCTGGACCGAAAGTTATGGCTTGGGGATCTCCCTGAAGACCTAATGGGGAGGCAAGATCTTCTGGAGTGATAATGCTGTGAGCCCTTCCATCCTATGTTCAGATTGTCTATATGTGTAAATAAACCATGAAGTCTCTCTCTCTCTCTCTCTCTCTCTCTCTCTCTCTCCACTCAAAGATTGGGTTGCGGGCAACAATACCCTTTAGGATGCCCCATAGTTTTGATCCTGATTGTGTAAACAACTTTCCCCAAACTCCCCATTCTGTTATTTATTCTATTAGCAGTAATATTCATTATGGTTCAACATGTGGGAAATCTAAAAAGATGGGCATGATTGAATTAGCCAAACTTATCACATTTCCTCATAATGAAACTGAACAACAGTTTCATTTGTTACATTATTACTTTCCCCCAGTGGCAGTGACATGGATTTAACACCATAGGAAGAAAAAAACCCCACACGCTCTTTAAACGAGGGAGCTGTACTGGTGTCGGCTGTTTATCTGTGATCTTTGCTAGCTTAATATTGCAAAGTTGCTATAGTAGTTTTCCTGCTTGCCTCCCTTCCACCCATGGGGAGCTGCAGCTAAGAGGTCATCTCTGTGTTAATCTCCTTTGAGGAGTAATGTGTACATATATCTTGGTGCAATGGTCCCAGAAGAAATCTGAAGTCATCTCAGACTTTGTGGCAAAGTAGAGATATTTCAGATAAAGATCCTGAAATCACATAATTACATAGATACCTCTGTGGCTCCCAGGAGCAGGCACTTGCTAAAAACCTTTTTTTTTTTTTTTAAGCAAAGGATAATATGCAGGTTGATATTTCCCCCCTGATAGTATTGAAGTGTTCCTATAATGTTTATCAAGTTTGGCTCTTGCCAATGACTTTATAAAAGAGTGGGGGAGCACAATGTGCTTTTTGCTATCCAGGATGGAGCTGGATCTTACAATAGGTTGCAGGAGGACCTGCCCAATATGATATCTCTGTGTTGTCTTCTCTTCAGTGTCATCCAGTGCAACTCATAGTGTTACATTATGGTCTATCTATGTTTTGTTTGGGGGCACCAAAGCCATTAAAGGAAACCAAATAAAATAGCACAATCACCAAATGCCCACTGAACACATTCATGGGCTGCCTTCATGCTCTCATCACCTCTCACTTGTAAGCCAGGTGAACACGAACACACACACACACACACACACACACACACACACACGGCTGTTCAAATTTTCATCTAAGAGCAAGCCCATCCCAAACATGTTTAATTGCTATGTTGTGAAATTGATTGCATGTCACTCGCAATATGCTGTTTACTTATAGAGCGCTCCAAGTTGTGTCAGTGATGAAGTGTTTTCTCCGAGTGTCTGTCTCCAGGCTGAATACTGGATGCGTAATATGCCGTTTAACTTCCTTAGGAGGAGATATACAAAAGATGAGCTGCGCAGGCTGCCTTCCCCATCCTAGTTTTATGGGAGAGGGGTCATTTTCTCTCCCCGCAGCAGGTAAGGGGGTCCTGTGGCCCTCCAGATGGTGTTGGACTTTAGCTCATATCAGCCCCAGGCAGCATGACCCACCAGTGCTCGGCAGTGTTCACGAAGCCAATGGAGTGAATGTTCTGGCACAAGGTCTCATAACGGCCTTTAGCTTAGATGCATTTTTTAAAGGGTTGAGAGAAACTCACAACAGTGTAAGAAGAGGCTGCTGAATTAGACCAGTGGCTCATCTCACCCAGCATTCTGTTCTCCAAGTGGACACCCAGATGTCTGTGGAAAATCTTCAAGCAGGACCAGATCACTAGACCATTCTCACCCTCCTGCGTTTTCCAGAAACTGGTATTCAGAAGCATTTGCTGTCTCTGACCATGAAGGCAGAGTATGAATGTCAGAGTACTGCCATCGAAAGGGGGGAGGAGGGCACAAGAGTACAGAGAGCTTCCATCGTTGCTGAGCAGTAGCACTTCATCAGGGAGTGGAGAGAGTCGTGCCTCCAGCGAAGCAGAGGGGGGAAGCGAGGCAAAGACTCCCAGATGCTGCGGTGAGCCCCAGCACCGCACTCAGCCAGCATGATGGGGTAATGCACATGCCGCTTCCGTCGCCCAGTTTTCACAAGGTAGTCAAACGTAAGGAGAGGAGGTGGAGACTCGGGGTGTCTAAGTTCTTATGCTGGGGGGGGGGGCTGGAAGAAGCCACTCCCGGAATCTACTAGTGACTGATACAGACATGAACTTTGGATCTCTGAACTGTACATAGTTGCACTAAATAAAACCTGGAAAAGACAGGTTGGAGTCCTGGCTATTTACTTGCAAGCAACCACCTAGAGACCTGACAATAACCATCATGGCTAGTTCTCTTCCATGAATTTGTCTAATCCTCTTTTAAAGCTATCTAAGTTGGTGGCCATCACTGTGAGTTACATAGCTTGGATATATGCTGCATGAAGTAGTGCTTTCTTTTGTCTGTCCCAAATTCATTCAGCTTCATTGGGTGTCCATAGTGTTCTAGTGTTATGACACAGGGAGAAAAGAGGGACATGGTTTTATAGCCATAGCCGCAAGTCAGACTGAAAACTGGCTGTTAAGGTAAAGGTAAAGGGACCCCTGACCATTAGGTCGAGTCGTGGATGACTCTGAGGTTGCGTCGCTCATTTTGCTTTATTGGTTGAGGGAGCCGGCGTACAGCTTCCGAGTCATGTGGCCAGCATGACTAAGCCGCTTCTGGCGAACCAGAGCAGCGCATGGAAACACCGTTTACCTTCCCGCCGGAGCAGTACCTATTTATCTACTTGCACTTGGTGCTTTTGAACTGCTAGCTTGGCAGGAGCAGGGACCGAGCAACAGGAGCTCACCCCGTCGTGGGGATTCGAACCGCCAACCTTCTGATCGGCAAGCCCGAGGCTCTGTGATTTAACCCACAGTGCCACCCACGTAGGATATGCAAAACCCATTATTTTTATTGTCAGGAATATTTCAAAAATCACTACATGTTGGCCCCATGAGTTCAGGACCACTTGTTTGCAAAAAATAAAAAATAAGATAAAAATGAATGAATATAGGATTTTTCACTATGATTTTCCATTCAAAACACAACCAGCCATGGAAATCCATCTAGATCTAAACCATTCTTCTTCTGTATTATGCATCGTTAACCACAATTGACTTAAATGAGGAACATATGTGAATCTGTAGACTATTCGAGATACTTATCTGCAGCATCAAATATCTAAATAATCATGCATATTCATGGCATCCCAGGTTATAATAAACGATGTATATGTACTGTCTTCACACATGCCCACATGCCTTTTATGCATTTATAAATGTAACCTTTCATCAAAGAATTATAAACCTGCACATAGTTCAGAGAGATGCCGTAATGGGAAATCCTAGTAACAACACTCACAACGTAACAGGCTGTTTTTGACTATGTAACTTCTATTTCAAACACAATTCAACATATAATATCTCACAAACTGTAATTCCATAGACCAACACATGATGCAAACAACACATATCCTAATAAATTAAAGTCCAATGGATGGGCAGGAGATAAAGTCCATTCAGTTCCTAAATTGGCATATTGGCAATAACCACAATTTGGTATGCTTATCTTAAAGGTAAAGGTACCCCTGCCCGTACGGGCCAGTCTTGCCAGACTCTAGGGTTGTGCGCCCATCTCACTCAAGAGGCCGAGGGCCAGCGCTGTCCGAAGACACTTCCGGGTCACGTGGCCAGTGTGACAAGCTGCATCTGGCGAGCCAGCGCAGCACACGGAACGCCGTTTACCTTCCCGCTGGTAAGCGGTCCCTATTTATCTACTTGCACCCGAAGGTGCTTTCGAACTGCTAGGTTGGCAGGCGCTGGGACCGAGCAGCGGGAGCGCACCCCGCCGCGGGGATTCGAACCGCCGACCTTTCGATCGGCAAGTCCTAGGCGCTGAGGCTTTAACCCACAGCGCCACCTGCGTCCCTATGCTTATCTTATGGTGTTCCTAAGGTTTAGTAGTGTTTTGCAATGGGAAATCCATCAGCAGGACTTGAGCACAACAGCACTCAGTGACTCGGCCTTTCCAGTTTAGGGAGAATTTGCTGGTGTAAGGTGGAGAAGGCCTTTCTCCCTTATATTTCCCCACTTCTGTGTATGTCTCCTAAAACACTTTTACTTATTTCCTGTTATTTCTTCTGTTTTCATACCAAATTGAAACTTTCATCCCTCCTCTTTGCACATTCTCTTCCTCGTCCTCCTATAACCATGTCCCTATCTTATCCTCTACCTCTCTATTCCCAGTTTATTATTATTACTTTTGGAACTGCTGGTTGCTGTTATTGTCTAGCCAGTAAAAGGCAACTGTATGACCAGGGAATGGGCTGTAAAGCTGAGGTCTGGCCCACAGCTTGTGAAAAGGTGTTCTAAAATGTTGTCTTTTATATGACATCAAATAGGGATGGATAGGTCTGTCAGTTTCAGTTCCCTCAGCTCCTCAGTTTTTCCAGTGTTGAATTCAGTTCTCTACATTTCTGCAGCAATTTGTGAGCCTTTTTTTTTTTAAAAAAAAAGGGAAAACAAGACTTTAGCATTTCAATGCAAATTTCTCCTAATAAATTTTGCAAAAAAAAATCCCACATTTTTGTAAAACAATTTCCTGTAATCAGATGCATTTTTATACGTTACTTCCAACAATATATGCATTTTAATGCACATTTTACCCTAGCATACGCACTTTTGTAGACATTACTTGATTGGATAACTGCTTTGCAAAACTCTTGAGAAGTGTAAATTTGGAGGGACAGCTGTGCTTGGGTTCTCATTTTATTTCAGGAAAGTGCAGCTATATAGTATGCTCATCTTTAAAAGCAAGTTAATCAAACTTCTTCTCCATCGCTAGCCTTCAGATTATTGTAAACCTAATACTCCCAGTTCCAAATAATACTGATTCCTGACCTTACATAAGCGAATATAGGAACATAAGGCAAGCCACTGGTCCATCTGGCTCAGTAGTATCTACATTGAATGTCAGCAGCGTTCCAGGATTTCAGACAAGGGACAATGCTAGACCTACCTGGAGATGTCAGGGATTAAACCTGGGACCTTCTACATGCAAAGCAGATGTTCCACCATTGAGCTACAGCGCTTAGGAGGTGTTTACCAAGGAGCCATGTCCCCGCTAATAGAGCTTTGATTGCCTTCTTGGAAATGAAAATAAAGATGGAAGCAATGTTGATGTTGTTACTGCTCAAACTGTAAGTTACTTGAAAGCAAACTGCAAGTTGATTCCTGCTATTAGGAGATGGTGGTAGAAACAGAGGTGCCCATAAAACAACTTTAGGAGGCACCAAACTGCCACTCTAGGACTCATATTTTCAATTAAATGCTTCTTGACAACAGCGCGGAGTAGGACCCATCACCATGCATGCTGCCCTAATTCAGAATTCATTTTCTACTATTAGCGCAATGTTCAGGAGAGACATTTTATATTTTTTCGCATGCATTTTTAATCGTACATTTAAACAATGTTTTAAAGCAGTCGTCACAGGCAATGTGTACCTTCGATGGATCTCTGTCACATTCAGCCGACTTTGCAACTTGGGGAGTGGAAGATGAGGATGTTTGTTCTTGTTGAAGGCATACTTCAGGGTTAGGGTATCAGTTTATACTGGGGGGACTCTTGGAGACTGCCTTGATCCTGGATGTACTGGACCTAAAGGCAGCCAGGAGGGCCTTTTAGATGGGATTGCAACACCCAGAGGCATACCTAGGCTCCCTTGCTCCACACACACACACCCTGTCCATAGAGGAGCTATATCAGCATCTCTCAAACCAGGAGAGACTATGGACCAGAAACTGGCTGGCTCATAATGGCTGCATTCTCCTTAACTAGCCATTGTTAAAAGCTTCCTCTGTCTCTCCCCCAACCCCGAAACTCTTTTATTCTACTAAGTTAACCAAGTCTTTGAGTCAAGACTAGCCTCGTAATCTTTCTTAATGCTCAGTGCTCTCTGAGTATTAAGCTGGTAGCTTTTCGTTTCCTGACCCCCACGGACCTCATGGAAGAACAGTGCAGAGAAACAGAATCCCTTTAATTGGCATTTCCTTGTCGAAGGTGAAAGCCATCCCAATTAAGGGACCCTGTTCTCCATCCAGTTCTTCTGTTTCACTTTTCGTACTGAAGCAGGAGCCCCTGCCATTGTTTCAATAACCTGCTGATCAATAGTACAAACAGCCAGCTCTAATGTAAGAAACCCAGCCAGATGGGCGGGGTAGAACTAATAAATTATTATTATTATTAAGATCATTTGGAGGCTGAAATTTAGACATTTGCCAGTTCTTGGTCAGTTGATTAAAAATAAATAAATCTAGGCACAATTTAACTTTGTGTTTCACCATGGACTGATAGCAAACCACAGTCACATTCACACCATGCATTTAAAGCACTATGATACTACTTTAGACAGTCATTGCTTCCAGCAAAGAATCATCTTCTTCCTGTGTCCCTGCCCCTGGCAGTTCTTCCCTCTGGAGCAGATCTGGGGACAATTTGAGTGAAGAGGGGGAGAGGAAGTTACGTTGCACTTTCATGTTGTTCCATGTGTGGAGTGATTTTGGAACATGAAGGAGGACCTTTCAGAATTCCACCGTGGGGTGATGTGTGAGTTCTGCCTTCTGTAATACTGTATGCATGTCCTCCCTTTGTACACTACACTAGAAGAGCAAAACGCTGATAATGTGTTTTGCAACTTTCTTGGGGGTCATGTTTGTCGGCATGCAAAGCTCTTCAAAAGTTACCAGTTAAGCTTGCAACCTTAAATGCTATGGACAAGGGTCATTTCATATGTGCCACCCTTTCTTGCCAAGCTGGAGGCTTACAAAAACGGCAAAGGAATCAGTGGGGAAGAAGACCTGTAATTTCCATGTTTCCTTCACTCCCTTGCATTTTTGAACTATTCCTTCAGAGTTAAAAAATTTAATTAATCTAAGTATAGACTTCAGTAGAATGCGGTTGATTAACTCTAGTAATTTCAGTCCCTTTATAACATAACAAATCTCTTGAGAGAAATATCATTCTTTAATGATCTCCATTACTATTTTTTTAAAAAAAGTTTCCCATCAAAGTGGTTTGAACAGAATCATCATTTTTGCAAGAAACAAGTTGTATACACAGTAGAAACCCACCAGGGAACTCCTTTATCAAGTTAGACTGTCTTTTCACCTAGTCCAATACATATGGAGCTGGTTTATACCAAGTTAGACCCCTGACCCATCTGGCTCAGTTTGATCTGCACTGACTGGCAGTGATGCTCCAGGGTTTCAGGCAGGTGTTTCTCCCAGCCCTACCTAGAGATGCCAGGAAATGAAGCAGAGACCTTCTGCATGCAAAACAGGTGCTCTACCACTGAGCTATGCCCCTTCCTTTACACAAGAAACGGCTTTGTACCGAGTCAGACTGTTGGACAATCCAGATCAGTGTTGCTGACTGACAGTAGCTATCCAGGGTTTGAGGCAGGGGTCTTTCCCAAGATAAGGATTGAACCTAAGCTTTTCTGCATGATAAAAGTATTTTGTTGTCTTTGGCTGATAAACATCCTATATCCTTTTTAATTTTTTTTTTTTTTTTTGGGGGGGTTATTTATTGTATGCCTCCTTCCGGCAACTCCTGCAGCCAAGCTGGTGCCAAATGTAGTACTCTGCTTTCATTTGGACCACAAAGCCAAGAGGTGGGTGTGGTCATCTGGGCAGCCCAGGACCTCCATAATACTGCTAAGGCTTGAGCCCTAAGAAGAAGAGGAGGAGTTTGGATTTGATATCCAGCTTTGTCACTACCCTAAGGAGTCTCAAAGTGGCTAACATTCTCCTTTCCCTTCCTCCCCCACAACAAACACTCTGTGCGGTGAGTGGGGCTGAGAGACTTCAAAGAAGTGTGACTAGCCCAAGGTCACCCAGCAGCTGCATGTGGAGGAGCGGAGACGCGAACTCGGTTCACCAGATTATGAGTCTACCGCTCTTAACCACTATATCACACTGGGGAGGTTGCTTTGGTGTTGCTAACACAGTGGTTTGACTTCACCCCCGGAGATGCACTCCATGATCTCTTGAGACAGAGCAACGACAGTAATGACAACAGCTCCTGTCATACCTGACCACTGGCCATGCTTGCTGGGGCTGATGGGATTTGTGGGGGGCATCCACACCAATCATTTAAAGCACTCTTATACCACTTTAACAGCCATAGCTTCCCCCAAGGAATCCTGGGGATTGTAACTTGTGAAAAGGGGCTGAGAGTTGTTAGGCGATCCTTCCCAGAGTACGAGTTTCTGTACCCTTAACAAACCGTGGTTCCCATAATTCTTTGCAGGAAACCGTGGCTGTTAAAGAGTGTTTTAAAAGTGTGGTGCGGATGTGAAAGTTGGATGTGCAGATGTTCCAGATGGTGTTATTCCTATCATGTAAAGGTATCGAATATATATACTGACTAATTTCCAGAGATGTTCTGTGAGTATTCTATGCAACTTTGGTTTGCAGGGTGGGGAGGCAAATTGCTCTTAAGGCCGTGAACAATCGAGCAAAAAAAGAACCACAACAAATAACTAAGCTTTTATGAAAGATGATCTAAAAAAAGAAAGAACGGAGAACTTGCGTTTTCATTCAGCAACACACAGAGGCACAGCTGCTTTGCAAATATGCTTATAATGGCCCCATATGACAGTCCATCAGAGCATGAATAATTCAGTGTTTTCCTATTCTATAATACTCCCCCCCCCGCAAAAGAAATATCATATTGCTCTATTTATTTCCTTAAGTTCCACCCCCCTTTTTCTTTTGCTGGACATGGTAAACCAGGGAAATAAAAGGGCATTCAGAGGCTTCTGATCTGATCAGAGCTTAGCTTTGATTTAACAGAGAGGTTGGCTGAGGTGTGTTTTATTTTTTCATCTTTCTCTTCCTTTCTCTTTCTAAGTTAAGTGTCACTTTTATATCCAGGAGAAGCATTGAGTAAACAAATAAAAAATTCATTAGCAATAGGCAGCTTGAGGAAGATGAAAGGTTTTACAATGCGAAAGTCTCGTTCTCAGTGCCGAACAGCCAGGCACCAGGATCATTAGCCCAGCATGGAGCCCAGCAGACGTAACAGGCATTACCACATGTAATCTTGGTGAAATTTACTAATATTCCAAGCTGCAGTACAGTAGCATTGTTATGGCTCAATCGCTGTTGATATTTTATTTTATGTTATTTTATTTTATTTTATTAACAGCCTCCCAAAAGGCTGTTAAACATTTCCAAATTTAAAAGCTGAATACATGCAGGCCCATTTCAGCTGTATAAATTAGTGTCACAGTGAAATCTATCCTCTAATTTCTTTGACGTTTTCTTTTGCCGAAAAAGAGGCTTCCATTTTTTTTTCTGCCTTGCTTCTTGGGGCACTTGAGAACTTCTTTGGAATTTTGGTGGGAATAGGGGTTTTGAGCTTGTTACAAGGTAGAGGGCGGCATGTGTGTGTGTGTGTGTGTGTGTGTGTGTGTTTTCCTTTCCAGCAACCATTTCTGCAGCACTTGCACTCCCAGCTGCCATACTTCCTGATCACTGTTGTCCATGGGTTTGAAACCTCAAGGCTGGATTACTTCAATGAGTTCTATGTGGGGCTGTCCTGTGTGGGCTGACTTTTGTTTCCCCACTGATAATAACTGTGGTGCCAAACACACACACATTTCCCCACTGATCATAACTGTTACTGCACTGCAGTTGTTATCAGCGAGAAGACAACTTGGTGGGGAAGTATCAAGTCTCCTCATGTTCTTGAGTCATGCTATGGGTCACCTCTTCATGGGTGCTATTTCTAAATTAAAAACCAAAACAAGCATGGGAGAGGATATCCCAGGGCTTTTTTTCCAGCAGAAACTCACTGGAACTCAGTTCTGGCACCTCACAAGTGCCATGCTAAAAGAATGAGGGAGGTGTTCATGATAAGTTTCCACACCTCATTTTCTAGAATAATAGCCCTGGATATCACACAATTAATGCATGATCTACTCAAGGCTCATGTAATACAAAATGAAGTGGTAGAATCCTTGAGGTGGTATTGTGGGCTGTACCACTTTAGATATTAGGCGAGTGAATCGCATATTTGAATGTTCAGCCATGTAAGAACTTCTGAGAAAGACAGAGTGAGGAGAACTTGAATGTCAGGTCAAAGTGTTCTAGCCTAATTCACTCCTTGCTGGACCCACCTATCTATTTGCAGGGCCATTTTCATATATAAAGAAGTGTTCAAAAAGAAGATTCTCTCTGGCTGCAGTCAAAAGTGGTGCAGTCTATTCTTCTACATTGGGACTCCACCACCTCATTATTGCACACACAGAAGCAAAATTTCAGGTCTACCTAGGCGTCAGTATGTCTGAAGTTATGAGGTACTGTCGATAACATAGAATAAGACACTTGTGTCTGACCATACTTGTTGACCCTCCCTTTGCATGTAGGCCTTATTCAGAAGTTCAGATGAATGCACAAGTTAGGACATTGGAACAGTGGCGTAGCGTGGGGGGTGCAGGGGGGGCCGGCCGCACCGGGCGCAACATCTGGGGTTAGGGCAAATCCACAGGTTAGGGGGCGCAAATCCACGGGTTAGGGGGCACAAATCCACGGGTTAGGGGGCGCAAATTACTTGTCTTGCCCCGGGTGCTGACAACCCACGCTACGCCACTGCATTGGGATTGATTTCAGATTTACCTCCCTTGTCATGTGCTAACTGTATATAACACATTGCATGCACAGCCCCTAAGACAGTTAACATAAGCTACAGTCATAGCATGACTGGATATAAAGCAAACACCTCCACGATTGGGGGTGATCTGCCTCTGAATACCAATTGAGGTGGATCTCAAGTGAGAAGAGTGCTGATGCACCCAGGTCCTGTTTATAGGCTTGCTATTGGAGCATCTGGTTGGCCACTGTGAGAAAAGGAAACTGTGGGTTGAGGTGGTGCTCTTCTAATCCTTGAATGTCAACTTGTACCTGTTAAAATTTTCTTTCCCGCACAATAATTCAAGGGGGATAGATGTCTGTCCCTCTTGCACTTGTCAACCCTCCTGAGCAGACCATTGTTTATGCAACTTGTGGTTCCTTAATGCCGTTGGTAACCCAGGAGATGCCTCGTCTGCATCAAGACAGGCTTATACTGCAAGTTCTCTTGGCTTGACCAACTCACCTATCTCTGTAAGATGGAAGACTCAAGAGACTTTATTAAATTCTTGTTCAACTGAACACACATTTCTTTGGCCATCTGTCTCTTTGATAGGCTCCTTGACTTCTCCTTCTGCCCTGTGAACTGCCAGAGCTGGCAGACACAGAATTCAATGGTCGGAAGCAGATGTAGCTTTTTGAAAGGTCAGGACAGGCCATGACTCTGAACTAAGTAGGGATGGGGGAATTTGTCAGTTTTGGTTTCTCTCAGTTTCTCCTGTTTCTTATCGTAAGTTCAGTTTAACCCCTGATTTGCCGAATTCAGTTTCTGGCACACCCCAGCTTTATTTTTATTCATTGTTAAAAATGAATGTTTATAGTCATCATGGCCACTGCAGCAAAACAGTAAAAGCAGTAGAATGAAGCAGGTAGATTCAGACAAGTACTGTGAATATCACTATTGACCTCTGTGTGGCTAAAGTGCAGAAGAACAAACCAGGTCCTCCTTTACGCTATTTGATGATTCCAACTTGGCAGTTCTGACTATTAGATGCAGGGGTCCACCTACACTCCTTCAAAGCAGCTTGAGGGGGCAACTGGGGATTGTCATTTGTACCCCACTTAGGTTACTGCCGGCTGTAGGTGCAGAAGGAATAGAAAGCCACTTGAGGATAGGGATGGGCGAATCTCTCAATTTTGGTTTTAGTTAGTTAGGTTTTTCCAATGTTTAGTTCAATTCTCCATATTTCCACATCAGTTCGTGATTTTTGTTGTTGCTGTTGTTTAAAATCCTCGTGAAAATTCATCAGTATTTTAGTCTGAATTTATACTTGTATACTGTACGCATGCTTGTATGCTCAATTTTGCCCAAGAGGCACATTTTTGTAAAGCTATTTCTTCTAATATAATGTCTTAGATGTTGTTTCCACTAATATATGCAGTCTGTGCAGACTTTGCCCTCGTATATAATTTTTTGTACCCTTCACTAGGCTAGGAACTGCATTGCAAAATTCAGAGCAGTGTGAATTTTGAAGGATGCCTGTGTTTGGGCTTCATACTGTTTCAGAAAGTGCAAATTTAGTATTTCATTTCTAAAAAACAAAGTTGATCAAATACTTCTCTATCCCTAGCCATCAGCGAAGTGCAAATTTTAGGGTCTGGTTGTATTTTGGTCTGCACATCATTTCAGAAAGTGACATTGAGGTAGGTTCATCTTTAAATGTGAACTAAATTGTATTTCTCTCCCATCCTTAGTGTTGTGAGCCCCATGGCCCAAGTCATGTGAGTGTCAAGCTGCTTTTACTTACCTACTTTTGGCTAAGCTCCTGGACAAGGATAGCCTGACCATTGAATCCATAGACTAGTAAACTTGAGGCTGGATTGCTGGTGTGGAATCAGAAGGCCAGATTGCTGATGGGGGCACCTGGCTGACAACTCATTGTTAAAGCATCAAGACTTGCTGCCCATTTACTACCAAGCTAGGTTCAGGGCATTGTATTAATTTACCCTGAACAGCTTAGGTCGAGGGTACCTCAGGGACCACCTGAACCCATATATTCCAGGATCTTTCCTGCTTGGAGATGCTAATAATCAATAATCAGACAAGGAACCAGATGCTCTACTACTAAGCTACATACAGCTTCTCTCTCAAGTCATTCTTCTGCTGTCCTTCTTTTCTTTCTTCTTGCCTCCTCCATGGTCAGTGTTTAGATTGCAAGTAGACTGTGGAGTAGAGATGAGTATCTTATATTATTTCAGGGGCATGTTTGAAGTAGCTGTATGGGTCCCACATACATAACGTATTTAATTTTTATTATTTGTGAAATGGTTGAGAGAACAACTGCTGGAGGTGCAACAGCAGAGATCATTTTGTGTGGAACTTAAGGGTTAATTCTGTTAATGTTAAGTCAACCAGCTAAGTGGAGGTGGATTCAACTGTTGCTTAGCAATCAGGCAGAGTGACATGATGTTTGGTGAGGTAGCACATGCCCTGAGTGGCTGTGTAGTTCTGAAGGAGTTTTTCCCTATATGTTTGGTTGAATGTCTCCCTGTAATGTACAAGACAAAAACTCTGCTTATATCCCCTCAATTTAGATGGTGTTTTTGTCCTATCCCCCCCCCCCAGTATGGTGTTACCAGAATTTATTCAGTATGGTGTTAGCAGAATTTCTTTTATCTCTGCACTCTGTTTGGGTTATTTAAGTAACTTTGCTAAAAATGGAATGGTTATAGAACTCCCCCCCAAAAAGAAAGAAAGAAAGAAAGAAAGAAAGAAAGAAAGAAAGAAAGAAAGAGAGAGAGAGAGAGAGAGAGAGAGAAGAGAGAGAAAACAACAGCAACAACTCTGGACACAGATTTATTTACACCATTTCAGACTAAGCTTTTATTTTTAATATTACAAACCATTTTTTTCTTTATTCACAAACCACTGTAGTGATATAAACACTAATTTCTAAAGACAGATATACACACTTGTTGGGTTTTTAAAGATTTGTAACTGTTTTGAAGTCACGATATTCTACATATGGTATTAATCATTTCTTTTAAAATCAAAATTCATATTATCAGTAATAATTTATATAACTGGAAAAAAAACATTCCCTATATCAGACATACATTTGAATAAAATGAATGACCGGAGTGTTCTAGGAGTTTTCACAAAAATATTTTCCAACAGCATTCAGCAACCGTATCTGTTTGCAATTATCTCTAAGAATTAGACATCAGATACTTATTGGGGAGTGCCCCTAAGTTGTGATACAGCCACTTACTTCAAATCAAAATGACAAACTAACTTATCACCCACACATCAGGAGATCTATGTGTGCAAAATGACTTTTTGTAAGAAAATAAATATTTATATAACAGCTAATTTTACTTTATTTTTGTTTTTTAAAAAAGGTATTTCAGAGTGCATCAGACATGCATTGTTTGAGAAGTCATGTCACTGGGTTCTTCAGGACTGGAGTAACAAATTCCCTGTCCAGGATTGATCTTAGAGGAAATTAGTACTACCAGTTTGTAGTAGATGCCGGTATGCACAGCACTGACTGGCTAGTGCGTGTGACATCACCTACCCGACCACTCACATCCTCTTAAATTGTTGGTTTTTTTCTTCCAGGTCTAAAATGGTTTTTCCTTTGGGGGAAATAAAGTGACAAATGACTGCTTAAACAAGCACCAACTATGCTGCACTTATTATTTAAGCAAAATAAAACAAGGCAGACAGCTCTCCTGAAGAAAGACAACCAGACTCAGCATTCAAATTGCTGATAAGTATGTCTGGTGAATGCATTGTTGTGAAGGTGGGGAAATCTGGGCTCCCTCCACAGGTGAAAAACAAGGTGAAGAAAGTCCCTTTTCAAGTTACATCTGTAAGCACCCTTGGTTTCTGAACACTAATATCTGGTGAATTCCCTGGCATTTCAGATATAAATGAGCACCAGGAGTGGCCATTCTCAACCTAAACACTAAAAATTTCCCTCACTATTTTGTGAAATTGTGTGTGTGTGTGTATGTAAAACATCTCCTAAATTTGCCGCACTGAACTCAACAGAAACTGAGAAAGAGCACACAGATTATCTTCTGAAAGCTGCATATCTATCACAGAGCAGGCATAGGCAAACTCCAGCCCTCCAGATGTTTTGGGACTACAATTCCCATCATCCCTAGCTAGCAGGACCAGTGGTCAGGGATGATGGGAATTGTAGTCCCAAAACATTTGGAGGGCTGGAGTTTGCCTATGCCTGTCACAGAGCATCCTTTCCTAACTTGCTGCTCTCTAGATATTGCTGGACTCCAACTCCCATCATCCTTGACTATTAGCCTTGCTGGCTGTGCCTGCTAGGCATTAAGAACATAAGATCATAAGAAGAGCCTCTTAGGTCAGACCAATGGCCCATCTAGTCCATCATCCTATTCTCCTGGTGGCCAGCCAGATGCCTGTGGAAAACCAGCAAGCAGGATTTGAGCACAAGACCACTCTCCTCTCCTGTGGTTTTCAGCAACTGGCATGGCCAGCATGGCTGGTAGCCTTCAATAGCCCTCTCCTCTATGAATCTGTCTGGTCCTCTTTTAAAGCCATCTAAGTTGGTGGCCAGTACAGTCGTATCTCTACTTGTGTATCCCTCTGGATACGGAATCTTCGGGTTACAGCCACGGCAAACCCGGAGGTGTATACTTCTGGGTTTCACCGTGCACATCTGCAGAAGCGCATCTCTATTTACGTAATTTTTGGGCTGCGAACGGACCCCTGGAATGAATTAAGTTTGTATCCGGAGGGTCCACTGTACTGCCTCCTGTAGTAGCGAGTTCCATTGTTTGACTATGTGTTGTGTGAAGTTGTAGTCCAGTTGGGGAAATGGCCCTAGAGGCAGGCACAGGAAGAAGATTCTGGTGCTTTGCACGCACAGTTTGGGACAATAAGCTGGGGTAATTGCAGCTGGAGTCAATCCCCAAATGTTTATACTCTAGCAAAGCAAGTCTTAAACTAAAGCTACGGGGAACTTTTGACAAGCGCTGGAATGGAAAAGAATGGATCGCCACAATGGTTTGGATCAACTAGATTGTGTCTCAATCTAGCAAGGTCTTGTGGATATGGGAGCTATGGATCCTGCTCCCAACCCACACAGACTTCCCAATTTCCCTCCACAAAGGGCAGGCTTTGTGTACATGGAGTGCACCCTTCTCTCGGTTGCACAAGATTTGTCTGTGTTCACCAGAATTCACCAATACTTTTGGGTAGGGGTGTGCTTAAGCTGAACTTCCTTTGCTTTTGATACATCCCTTCCTCTACCTCATTCCTAGCCTCAAACTGCTTTGGAGACTCCCTTCAGGTTTTAAAAACAGCTTCTGATTCAGTGGAGTAGATAGGAGGCAGTGGGACAGAAGAATTATTGGATTTGTGATTTGTGCATGAATTTCTCAGGATTTCAATCTAGGTCTAAAGCATGGGGGTTCAACATGACAGAAGTTATGGTCCATTCCCTGGCTAGCGGAATACATTTCTTTTTTAGTAGCCAATATTTTTTCCATTGATAAATGCATATTCCTCCCTTTATGCTCTCTGACTCTACCCCTGTGTGTGGCTCTCCCTCCCATTTGGCTTTGACAAAGACGATCTACATACACACACATATATATTTATATATATATGCGCATATATATATTTCATCTTCTGATATAAATGCTCCAGAAACCTCGTTTTCAAATCTTGTGAAACTTTATTGATGGTTTATCGTTCAACTGATCATATCGCATGCACATTACGATGACAAAGAGGAAAGCCTGATTTCACAAACACTTTTTAAAAAGCAGAATTGTTTATAGCGAGTTGGCAGGTTCACAGCGGTGAATTGATCATTTTTATTTTTATTTATTTTTAACTATAAAGTGCTCGCCCCCCCTTTTTTTCTTAGGCCCGCACCATACAGATGAGAATATAATAACTATCTTCAGCAAAGAACAAAAAAAAAAAGAAAACCAAAAACTGTCGCAAGACAGTCTTTTTTCTGCTTTTTATTTGTTTTAAATACAAAAAAACAAGAAGTTTCCCCTGACAAACACCCCCAACTTAGGTTAACTTGTAAACAGGACAACAGATGTACAGACAAACTGCAATTTTTCAGCTGTGCCAGAAACTGCCTCTTTGGCGTGAGTTTCTTCGGTGCTTGGGGGGGGGGGAGACCATCAGCGAATCAGACATGGGAAGTATCTGACATCAAACCACCTTCTGTTCATCTGATGATTCTGGTGTTTTTGTTTTTAGTTGGGTCCAGCCAATTTCAAACACAACAGCCTCGGGTTGGGAAGTGGGGCAGGCTTGGAACATGTCGAAGAATTGCAGTTTGCTTACACGACACGGTCATGTTTCAAAAAGTACCAAGCAGATGAAAATACCATGATTATTATTTATTTATTTTTCAATCTCTCTCTCTCTCTCTCCTCAATGGTTGCAGTACTTGTAAAATGCGTATATAAACTTTTTTATGTTTATTTATTTATTTATTTATTTAATATGAGCAGCATTTTAAATTCTGTAAAAATGATTATACGTGTGGTTTTTTTTTTGTCTCTTATCTCTTGGTCTAAACCTAAAGCGCCGTAGGTGTGTCATAATAATAATAATAATTCCACTGCACAGATGTAAATTTTATACACTTCCCCGCCCCCCCCCCGCCCCCCCACCCCACCCCCATTAAACCGGTACAAAGAATTTAACTTTTTTATTACTTTCTCTCTTTTTTTGGAAAAAAAAGAAAAAAAATAGAAACAGTGCTTTTATCACCTTTTATTATTATCATTATTATCATTATTTTTTTAATCCTCCCGTAATATAAAAGTCTGCAATGATATCAATAATTTATTATACTGGAAGAAATATAAAAAGAAAGCTTGTTCATGTTCTAACTAGCAGAGATTTTCTCTTTCTCCTCTTTTCTTTTCTTTGTTTCTCTCTCTCTCTCTCTCTCTTTTTTGCCTAAAGAACTAGTTATGCTTGGAGCTGATCTTGACTTGGTGGGTTGCCTAGAAAGGGGGTGCCCTCTGGACAGCATTAAATTAGATTTTATGTACAGGTGTCAGTTAACGCACCCCTCTCTCCGCCCTCCCGCCCCAGCCTCAAAATTAACAACATAACCTTTGGCTTTGAATAAATAGTGAATAATTTAAAACAGCTGATATGGGACGATGGGTGCAGTGGCGGCCCCACTTTACGATTTAATCGTGTTGGACCCCCATCGCCACCGTCTCAACTCTCCTCTTTCCCCTCCCCTTTATAAAACAAAAATAAATGTTAGATGCGCAGGAGGGAGGGGGGACCCTGATGTCACTTTAACACTCTTACAAAACAAGTGAGGAATCCTGATAGCTTAATATTCAGCATATATAATTCATTTACATGATATAGCAGTCTTGATTGTGGCCCCCAAACAGATTTTATTTTATTTTTAAATCAGTTTCTAGCAGCTTTCTAGTTCAACCACAACAATGAAAATAAGAATAATTAATCATAATTAATCATAATATAATTTAATAATAATAACCTTCTACAGCCAGCAATCGAACTATGCAACGTTCGGAAATGAAAAGACCCACGATATTAAAATACACAGAACAAAATATCTGAGGTATAAGATAAAAAAATGTAGATTTTTTTCCTCTTTTTTATTTTTATTTTATTTTTAGAGTTGCTAAAATGATGCACTATTGCATGTATTGCAATACCCAGGCCTCGGAAAGCTTCCTTTTTTCCCCCCACATTGGAAGGGTTTTTATGGGTTTTGTCATTTAGTATGGAGCAAAACGGCTGTATCCCCCTCGGTATATACTAGCCTGCAATGAAGAAAGAACGAGACCGACATCATCAGCATGGCTCCTAGTCTTGGCATCAGTCAAGGGTGCAAAAGCATTCTGAAACAAAGCAATTTGATGGGTTGTTTTTTAAACGTCTGCTTTTCTTCACAACGGGATTTGCAATGTTAATTTTCTTTTTCAAATATTTTTTGCAAGCAAGGTTCAGGACACACCACTCAAAGCTGTTCAAACAGGTGCCAGCTGACCATTTAGTGAGTGAATCATCAGGTTATATGATGGGGGCCTGGGAGGGTGTGCTTTTAAATACCAGTTGATGGAAACCACAGGAGGGGATTGTGCTCTTGTGCTCAGGTCCTGCTTGCAGGTATTCCATGATGGCCATCTGGTTGCCCACTATGAGAATGGCATCAATGGCCCCATTGGCCTGACCTAGCAGAGCTCTTCTTAAGCTCTTGGGTTCTTAAGGCCCATGTCTCCATGAGTGGAGCATCTCTTCTTCATGCAAAAGGTCCCTGGTTCAACCCCTGACATCTCTAAGAGAGATCTTGTTCTGAAATCCTGGAGACCTGATGCCAAGGTGTTGTTGACAGTACTGAGCTAGATGGACCAGTAATCTGACTTGGAATAAGGCAACACATGTGAATCAAGAATGGGATCAAATCCAGTGCTTGAACAGGAAGCTGCCTTAGATAATAATGAACTGGGTAGAAGAAGAAGAAGTGTTTGGACTTGATATCTCACCTTTCACTCCCCTTAAGGTGTCTCAAAGTGGCTAACATTCTCCTGTCCCTTCCTCCCCCACAACAAACACTCTGTGAGGTGAGTGAGGCTGAGAGACTTCAGAGAAGTATAACTAGCCCAAGGTCACCCAGCAGCTGCACGTGGAGGAGCGGAGACGTGAACCCGGTTCACCAGATTACGAGTCCACTGCTCTTAACCACTACATCACGCTGGCTCTCACTCAGTATAAGGCACCTTGCTGTTGGGGAAGGGCCATAGGTCAGTGGGAGAGGCTTACATGCAGAAGGTCCCAGGTTCAATCCCCAGCATTTCCAGGCAGGGCTGGGAATGTCCCCTTGTCTAAATTCCTGGAGAATCACCACCAGTCAGTGTAGACAATACAGTCCCTGAGTACCTTGGTACTCAAACGCTTGGTTCTCAAACGCTGAAAACCTGGAAGTAAGTGTTCCGGTTTCCAAACGTTTTTCAGAAGCTGAACATCTGATATGGCTGTCAGCTATTGTTTCCGGGACACCTGCACCAATCAGAAGCTGCACCTTGGTTTTCGAACATTTCGGAAATCAAACGGACTTCTGGAATGGATTAAGTTTGGCGCTTTTGTTTTTGCTATTTATTTTGCGTTTTTGTTTTTGAGGCTAATTTGTTTTTGTGACTGTGTGGAAGCCAGTTCAGCTATCGATTGATTGTGTGACTTTGGAAATGGATAAAAGCCCCCCCATTCAAACAATGACTATCATCAGTGCAGGTAAGAATTTTTTAAATTATTTTTTAATCATCTACAATACTGTCTTATTTATTTCATAGTACAGTACCTTGATTATTGCTTTCATTTTATGGATCAATGGTCTCATTAGATAGTAAAATTCATGTTAAATTGCTGCTTTAGGGGTTGTTTTTAAAAGTCTGGAATGGATCAATCCATTTGCATTGCTTTCTATGGGAAAGTGCACCTTGGTTTTGGAACGCTTTGGTTTTGGAACGGTCTTCCAGAACGGATTAAGTTTGAGAACCGAGGTATCACTGTACAGAGCTAGATAGACCCATTATCTGACTTGGTGTAAGGCCTCCTAAGTTCCTGCTTCGTTCACAAATTATACCCAAATATATACATGAATATATTTTTTGGTAATTGCCCAAACCTCAAATGACTTTTCATAGGCATCTATAAAAAGCATTGTAGGAAATTTTGCTCTTGATTATTGAAACATTATTTTTTTTTTGCATTTACCTCAAAACACAACAGGAGTTTTGCCAAGCAGGACACTCCAATTTCACCTCAACCTGTTACTCATTCCTTAACACCCTCCAATAAAGTATCAGTAGGAAATTTTGCAGAGGAAAGACAGCGTAAATATTCCAAATAAAAAACAACAATTAGGGTTGGGAAACCTGAATTGTTTCCTCTGAGTCAGCAATCACTGTTTGGAGATGCTATCTGTTGAACCTGGAACCTTCTGCATACAAAGCAGATGTTCTTCCTCTGAGATATAGACCTTTCCCAAATGAAATCAATACAGCCGTGCTCCCAGTGGGGATAGATAGACCCATGACAGCCTGGTCCATCCAAGCTGTGCATGGGAACAGACCTGAGTTTGTCCCATTCCCGCTTCCAGTGGGCTTCAAAGGGAAAGTCCATAAAAGTATGCCTAGAAATAGGAATGGTGTGCGCGCGCATGCACACAGTGCCCTGCGATAGTTTTGCATTCATTGAAATGAAATAGGGTGTCATCTCACCCAGGGCCAGCCCAATACATCTTGCAGCCCAAGGGTGACAGTGCTCCTTCCCTATTCCAAGTACAGAAGCAAACTGGACTGGAAATTAAAACTTACTTCGGCACTGTTGATGGGATAGGGTTCTCCACTGCACCTGAGAAAGCAAGCCAGATTACAGGGTCTAGAAAAAACCCCAGTGCAGTAGCTGGGCAGAGAAGCGGGGGATAGAAGGATCAGATGGGAGAGTGCTGATTGCCTAATGGTAGAACAAATCCCTCATCCCACTCCATCTCATCCCATTTTGATGACTGGCCTCCAAAGACAACATTCTGCACTGAGTACAAGTTGTTGGCTTCTGCTTAAGCAAATCATCTGAAAGATTTTAAGATCATCATAATAATAATTTTAATAAGAGAAATTTACTGGGAGAGGGATAAAGAACCTAGGAAACCACCAACACTAAGCTAATTGTTTAGCTTAGTGCTATCTACACTGAGCAGCAATGGCTCTCCATGGGGTCTGAAAGACAGCAAGTATTTCCCAGTTGTACCTTGAGATGCCAGATGTTCAACCTGGGACCTTTTATATTTAGAGCATGTGCTCTACTACCGAGCTGCGCATGTGACTGTCACTAGTGCATGATGTACAGTGGTACCTTGGGTTACATACGCTTCAGGTTACATATGCTTCAGGTTACAGACTCCGCTAACCCAGAAATAGTGCTTCAGGTTAAGAACTTTGCTTCAGGGTAAGAACAGAAATCATGCTACGGCGGCGCAGCGGCAGCAGGAGGCCCCCATTAGCTAAAGTGGTGCTTCAGGTTAAGAACAGTTTCAGGTTAAGAACGGACCTCTGGAACGAATTTAGTACTTAACCCGAGGTACCACTGTACTATTGGAAGCCCAGGGCTAGTGGGAAGTAGAAACTGTCATATTCCACCTAAAGTAAAAAACGGAAGCTAATTTGGGGGGTTGTTCTTCTTGTGAAACACTGGAGAAATGGAAACCAGAACAAATCTTTCTTGCGTAGATTCTGCATCTTTAATCTCCGCAAAATTATAAATAATAACAATAATAATAAAATTAATGTCGCCCATTTGATACCAAGTGATTGGAAAGAACACAAGGAGATCCCTGCAGGATCAGGCCAGTGGCCCATCTAGTCCAGCATCCTGTTCTCACAGTGGCCAACAAGAAGCCTGTGGGAAACCTGCATGCAGCACCCAAGCAAAAGAGGATTCTCTCCTCCTGCAGTTTCCAACAGCTGGTATTCAGAAACATTACTGTCTCCAAAAACTGTGGCAAGAAACGAGAACCCCAAACCCCAGTATATTTTAGGGTCTCTTCTGCATAGTAAACACAAGTAGTTCATGCTACATGAAGGTACATCCATTTAAAAACAAAAAGCTGGGTGAAAATTTAGGTGATATAAATTTAGACTCCACCAGATCGAGAGACCTTGGCGTGATTACAAGATGTCTGGGTTTCCATACAATTCCTATACTTTCACACTCCTGGAGAAAATATTCTTTGGGAAAGTTGTGAACAATTGCTAGAGGGATGCAAAAGACTGTCATTTTTTATTTTTCATCTTGTATTTTATCCATCATCTGTACGTGAATATCACACATTCAGAGAACTTATTTGCATACCCTGGTGCATGTACAATTTGGCAACACACATTTGTATCATCTGCAACTGGATCCATTGTGCCTCATGTTCCCTGTTCAAAGATACACACTCTCTTTAAGCCAGAAAAGGGGGAATGCCCTTCCAGATGATGATGTTGTTGTACTACAAATCCCATAACCCCTGACCATTGTTCATGCTGGCTTCTGGGGCTGCCAGGAGTTGAAGACCAACAGCATAAGAGTTGTAGAAGAAATTCAATTCAGTTCACATTTCAGTGTAAAACTTCCTAATTTGCACATCCTGAAAGCGTTATGTGAACAACAGTAATGTATGCTTGCGAGGGTGAGGCTGGGATCAAAGTGTGTGTAGCTGTTGTGTCCTTCCCTTTCTGCCCTGCCTGCTCTGCAACACGTCCCTAAAATGGGGGTGAGTCCATCTACATTCTGGATTATGAGTAGACTATACTGCAGAGTGGAAGGGAAGGGTATGTATTAATATTGGGCACAGATACATCAAAAGTTGGGTGTGAATCAGTCTTGATTAAATCAAATGGACTCACAGTTTTCTGCAGTTAATTTTCATTTCGCTGCTTTTCCATTGGTTGTGACTAACATTTTGCTTGATTGCCCTGATTATCTTAATTTAAGATAAACATGGTCCCACATAACGCCCCGGGAGGGTTATTTTCTCCTAATGCAAAAGGCCAGTATTGCCCAACAAAATGTCCCCATGGGGTCTTTTTATGTGTACATTTCAGTTTCACATAAATCACCCTTCCTGTGGAGGGTGTGTGTGTGTACGCGCCTGGTTAACTTTATGCAACAACTGGAGAGGACTGCTGAATACTCTCCTATCCTCTACTCTTTTCAGTACAGCTATAATTTTAAATATTAACTCTAATAATAAGGGAGAGAAAATAGCAGGGATTCAGGCTGACTGACAGCAGAGGCCGGGAAATCTCAGTTTCAGCTCTTTATACTTATAATCACTGGTGTGACTTGAACCTTCAGGCAATGTAAATTCAAGGCAAAAGATTGGGGGTTGGGGGGGAATAAAGAAAAGAAAAGAAAAAGAATGGAGGCTACTGTGAAGGCGTTCAATTTGTGATGTATTTAATTATCAAAATGACTAATTGTTCCATTAAGGTAAGTGCTCACCTAGGATGGATATATATATATATATATATATATATATATATATATATATATCCTTATGTGTGCTACATTGCCAAGAAATTAAGACATTTGTCAAGTTTACCGGGAAGGATTAATGTGGCATTTTAGCTGCCGTTAGCAGAAGAGACAAATTCAATTAAGGAAAAGTGAGAAGATGTCAACCATGCTAAGAACTGGGGAGAGGAGAGGAGGAGGGGAGGTTCGGGGCAGACTGGGAGGCAGGGAAGGGGGAGGGGAGTAGATAAATCAGCACTTACCACGGCACCAACGCCGTAGGTGGTTGCTGGAGCAAGTGTGTGGTGGTAGGGGTCTGCAGCATAAAGTCGTCCGTAACTAAAAAGAAAAGAAAAGAAAGCAGAGCTGAGGATTAATAAAAGAAAACCAAAGCAACCCCAGAGGTTAAAAAAGAAACGGAAAGGAATTGCAAAATGAATGCAATCAAACATTCCACTCTATCCAATTACACTGGAAATGAACTGACTCAGCACGTTATGGACGCAATATCCTCTGGGGAAATGGGTTCAGTTTACAAATGAAAAGGAGGAAGGGGGGGAAATGGCTATAATTAGCTTTACGAGATTGAATGCAAAGCAAATGTGCAGCCATGGCTGCAGAATAGGTGTGTTTTCAACTTAAGGGACCTGGTCCCCACCTTACCCCCTCAAGGAAGCCTTAGGTGGTTCCCAAAAGTGTGATGGACATAAGTAGAAAATAAATGGGAAAATAATATATAAAATGTCAAAGAATAAAGGGTTCTCTCAAAGGTTTTTTTTTTAATAAAATGTGCCAAGAAGCTGTTGAGAAGCAGTGTGCTTCTTCGGCCGACAATCCAAATGGCTACAGTGGCAATCCAACTTCTTCTTGTTGTTTTTGTTGTTGTTAATGGATGATAAATGCAACTAGGTGGGCAGAATTTGGTTTCTGAGTGGGAAGCAACTGGGCAAGGAGACCTTTCCTAGCATCCTCTTATATGACACCTGGAATACAGGGCAAAATGGTGGCACACAAAGAAACATGCATCAGAGAACAGTGGTTCTTAATATGACAAAGAGTGACAGATCTACATAAATGGCCGTATGGAGAGTTTTCTCCACCTGCCCTTTTTCGAATGCAAAGTTCAACTTGCTCATATTTTGATGCCATTTATACCTGGTGGTTTCCTATATCCACTAACCAAGCAGGGATGTGGAGACACAATGTATAATGCTTTCAGGTACAAGGGCCAATGCATACGTGCTACCATGGGATAAGCAGAGCACAGGGCTACCATCTTTTTTTTGGCAACTGCCACCTCATTTGCCCCCTTCTCGTTGCATGTAGTTAGGAATATAGGGACAATGGAAGCTGCATTATACCAAGTCAGACCTTTGGTCCATCTCCCTCAGTAGCACTGTGTTCCCTGACTGACAGTACCTGATCTCCAGGAGGGTTTCAGAACGGATACATTTCCTTTCCTACCTGGAGATGCTAAGGATTGAACTTGGGACCTTTGGTGTGCAAAGCAGATGCTTTACCACTGAGCTATGGAGATGCTACCTATAGCCAACAGCTGGCAGTGTTTCAATAGAGTCGTCCACCTAACTTTTTTGCCATTGTTGATTCTGTTTAGCCAGTAAGTTTCATCTGTATAGCAACACCCCAAGTTAGGGACATAGGAAGCTGATTTTCACCAGATCCTATCTCAGTGTTGTCTATGTGGTGTCAAGGGGTGAGGTAGCTATAGTGTGATGAGAATGTAGGAAACGTGCCAAATTTTCACTCATTTAAGAAAAAACTAGGAAGAAGAATGTTACACATGTGAAGCTTCAAGTCATTCCGGTTAACCTTCTTTATTGCACCTGGTTTACTCCCTGGGTATACCTGCTTCTGCCTCTAATTTGCAGCTTTGGAGCCATTTTTATTTTTAAAAACAGGCAAACATGGACTTCTGCCTCCAGAAACCCCATCCAATCAGGGAAATGCATGTTATCATGAAGTTAAATCAGATAGTGGACAAGGGAAAACTATCTTTACTCTCAAAAGGCTTTCTGAGGCTGCTATGTAGCCTATCGGATATGGATACAGGATGATGCCACTAAGCCAAGTCAGTGTGAGGGTAATATTTCATCCCCAAATATGAGGGGACTCGTGTGTGTGTGTGTGTGTGTGTGTGTGTAATTCACCCCTTCCCCATTTTGTGTCTGCCTTACTTCACACACCTGCAGTAATCCTATAGCTAACAATGTTGAGATTACCCGTGTAGGTGCTTTAACAAGAGCTTCTTCTTAAAAGAAAGCACTGCAACGTTTCGGATTCAGCCTGAAGTGCGAAAAGGTTATTCATTGCAAATGGTTTTCCTTTCACAAAGTCCAAAGAGAAATGTTGTTACTGTGGTCTATACAAAATGGAAAGCATTTATCTTGTCATAAATCTTGACTGATGAGTTTCTCACTTTGGCAGAAGTTGCTCTGACAAATTAGGACCAAATAATACTGGTGTTTTTGTGCGGTAGCAATGAATGTGTCTCTTTGTTTAGCAATTTAAAAGGCAGCTGTGGCGGAGGGGGACACAAAACATGATTAGCCTTTCCCCCAACAATGTAGATTGAAACATGTGATGCATTTGAGGGTTTTTGCCACAGGAAGACTAGGTGCATGTGCTGTGCAACATTTAATTCATGATGATTATTATACATTTATTTATACCCTGCCTTTCCTCCTGATGGGACTCAAAGCAGCTTACATATAATAGCAAGAATCACTAAAACCATAGAAAAAAACAATAAAAAACCCAAGCATTCATATAATTAAAACTGTATTTATTTATAAAATCTGTTTAAAGCATACAAATGATTACAGTAAAAAGAGCTGTGAGTTCCCAAAAGTCTGTTGGAAGAAGAAGGTCTTCACTTGCCAACAGAAGGATCACATAGAGGGGGCCTGTCTAGCTTCTCCAGGAAGGGAATTCCAAAGTCTGGGAGCAGGCAATGAGAATTTAGCTGCTGTTCGTTATCAAATTGCCACCCCCCCCCCCGCACTGAAAGACACTGGGAAATATCCAACTATAAGAGTAGATCCATTGAAATTAATGGTCCCAAATTAGATGTGTCCATTAACTTTAATGGGTCTACTCTGAGTAGGATTAGAAGTTATGCTTGTTTTAATTCAGATAGTAGAATAATGTGGGGACCTGCAACTAAATGTTGCAATCTGGAGTGTTTGGAGCTCCGCTCTCTTCCCAAATACGCCACTCCTTGACCCTTCCTAGATCCTCCCACCCTCACCACCACTCAACTGTCAGATAGCAGTCTGCAGCTACTCAGCATTCTCAATTCTCATTGAGATGCTTGGGGGATATCCTCACTTAGGTTTTTTTCCCTCCCCCTTCTCACATCTTTTCTTTTTCATTTCTGAAAAACTTAACTGGGTTTCCCCCCTGAATTGTGCGTATAATTGATTGATTGAAAAGATGAATAGCACACTTTGCAAGAAGAAGAAAATCTTCAGAAAGTGGTTTGTAAAATGACTGCCCGGAGATGTTGAATAAAGTATAGTTTACAACCATTAATGCATTTCACATTCCCGCTGTAATATGCCAGCAATTACCCAACACAAACTATCAGAGACAAACCACAGACCTTCTATCATACATTTCCTGCATGTGGGAGTGTATGTTGTTGTTGTTGTTGTTGTTGTTAGTGTATGTGGTATTTAGAGAGGGGAATCACCTGTGGTGGGGGACACACCGTGGTCTCACCTGCGGCTCCTCGAAGCTGTCAGCATGCAATAGCAGCCACACTACACAAACTGCTTTGACTGGTCGGCTAAACCAGATGGGGGTAGCCAACGGGTCTCAAACCTTTGGTTGTTTCATTGGGCTGTTTTTGTTTTTATTATGTATTGTGTGTTTTTATACTGTGCTTTCATATTGTAACCGCCCTGAGACATGCGGGTATAGGGTGGTATACAAATTTAATAAATAATACAATAATAATAAAAATAATTGGTAAGTTAGGGACTTCCCCTGAATGAAGAAAAACTTAACTGGGTTTCCCCCCTGAGTTGTGCTTATAATTGATTGATTGAAAAGATGAATAGCACACTTTGCAAGAAGAAGAAAATCTTCAGAAAGTGGTCTTGTAGTCTGGGCAGCCCAGGACCTCCATACACACTGCTCAGACTTGCATCCTGGGGAGGTAACTTTGGTGCTACTATTGCAGCAGTTTGACTTTATCTCCACAGGTGCACTCTATTTTCTCAAGACAGATGGATGCCAAAAATAACCAGCACTACTACTACTACTACTACTACTACTACTACTATTATTATTATCATCACCATCCTCATCATCATACCTCATTGCCATAAGTGGCTTCAAGGGGGCAACAGATATTAAAATATATGAAGAGTGTGCACTTGTTATGAAAAAGGACAAAATAAAAAAAAATGAAATGAATTAGTTTGAACAGGAATCAAATCAAATGAGTTCCAAATGAAAATAAAACAAGTCCTTTCTTCACTGTTTCTATTAGGATGTAATTGAGGTAATTACAGGTGTAACTACAGCACAAGTAAGAAAAAGGATAAAAGGACTGGGAAGAGGAATAGTAGTTGAAATGGACAGACAAAAAATTGATATCTACCAAATGGTGACACGGTGTTCTCTCTCTCCCTCAAATTTGACACAGCTGGTTCTTTGGAGTGGGAGTAGAAAGCCTAAACATTTCATCTTAATAACCACAAAAGTTGTACATAGGAGAAATGTAACTGGATTTCATATTGAAAGGGGATCTTAAGGGATGTGTGCCTTTTTGAAATTGCCTCAAAAACAAGGATCCTTTCCACAGTTTCTTTGAAACTTGGCAGTTCTCCTGCTTTGAACAGTAGAATGCCTGAAGGTCTCAGGCATGTGGGTGGCAAACATGGAAGTTACAGGTATCCGGAGGCTGGTTGGGTCCCTCGTTGACATTAGTGAAAAATGAAAAGAAATGAGAATGGCAAAAACGAATGGACTAACTTTGAATCACTTGTTAAAATAAACGGAAGACAAATGAATGGAGAGCTAAGACTTTTAATGGTGGATATGAATGAAGCAACTAAATTCCACTTCTTTCCTTTCTCAACCAGCAGATTTCTAAGATGTACTGTGAGGTGCAAGTTGATTCCTGCCTGACCCTAAAAAGCCCTACAAAACAGCATTTCATATGTCTCCACAGACAGTCTTCTGTGAAAGTAAATTTATACATGGGTGGCATACCTAAATTAAAAACCATGGAATATAATAATAATAATAATTAATAATAATAATAATAATAATAATAATAATAATAATAATAATAATAATATTTAATGAACACAGAGAAAGCAGAATTATATATAAACTGAGGCCAGAACTGACATTTTCCTTATCGCACACCTGGAACTCTACTAACTTCAAGGATGCACCATTCATTTTAGGTGGGGGTCCTATACCTCTGTCTCTTAGATGGTTTTGGCCCACTTGAGTGGCAAAGTAAGCTACACAGAAACAAGGCATTCTGGGGTTTTCTTTGGGCCAATCAGCATGGGCCAAAATCTACCCTGTAGGCAAGTGCTGCTCTTAGAAACCGATATTGCAACCCATCCACCTACCCACACTTGGTAAAATGTTGCCATACCTGGGGGTGGTGAGGGGAGAGGTAGAGGAAGAGAAGGATTTTTTTGTGGTACCATGTGATTGGCTGTCAGGGCATCGTTTTTTCACATACCCCTCACTGCTGTTTACATTTGGGATGTGGCGCTATAGATCTGGCTAACTGGTTGGGTGGGAGATTTGTATAGCTCACCCATGCATGAGGGACACCTGACCGAATATCTCCCATTGGTGACAGGATCCCCACCTGTGATTCAGACCAAATTCTGATAGCAGTTCAATGCCTTCTCCAAAATGAACATGGCAAATCCATCAAATGGGTCACTTCATTGGCCTCTACCAGCAAAGAGCTGCTGCTGGGATGAGTCGCTTGCTGCTTTTAAAGAGAACGCTCCCCTCTTTGTGTAATACAAGAGGGTCAAACTCTTCATGAAGAAACCTAAGCATCAGCATATGCAGGGAGACATTTCCAAACAACGGCCGTGCAGATATTATCTGAGAATATATATTGAGTGCTCCCCCCTTTCATGTGATGAATAAACTTTATTTTTCTTCCTCAGGGTGACCTCTGCCTTCAGAATATGATGGTTTTATTATGATTAATAAATTTCATTTCCACAGAGGAAAAGGAACAGTGTCAGCTTAAACGGAGAGCATGCTGGCTCCCTTCTTTTTAAATGCTAATTTCAAAATGCACCCTTACATGACACAAAAATTGAAACGCTCACGAGGGTTAGCCCTCTGGATGCAGATGCCCCTCTCAAAGGGAGGCCAGGGCAGGAAACACGCTAGGGGTGTTCAGATGTCACATCCAGTGTGTGTACAACGGGTATACATGTGTACACAAACAGTTGAGATGCGCAAAGCGGCAAGTGTACACTCTTGTACGCAAACACTTGTACACATGCGAAGTCAGCTTGTACCTGTTGTTAGCTGCCACCATTTCCAGGTTCAATCCTCAGTGGCATCTCTAAGTAAAGCTAGGAATGTCCCTTGCCTGAATCCCTGGAGAGCAACTGCCAGTCAGTGTCGGCAGTACTGAATTGGATGGACTCAATGGTCTGACTCAGCATCAGGTGGCTTCCTTTGTTCCTATTAACTTCTGCTTCCTAGCTGCAGCATTTGATGCTGAAGCTCACTCAGCATATGGTTTCTGTTCATCCTCAGATGGCTAAGAAATTAGGCATGAAAGCATGAAAGCAAGATTTCAGATGGCAAAAGAGGGCAACAGCTGGATTTTTGTCAGGCAAGGGAGTGCTCTGTGCATCTTCTTTCTTTCTTGGATTTGCACTGTTGTATAATGTGTGAGAGCTGCAGGATTCACTCCCCACTTCATGCACACTAGTTGTTGTGCAATTGTTATTTTCCTTTTGTTTTCAGAACTTGACCCAATCTGGTTCCCATCCAGTGCAACAACTTGTGGCCCTGGATGGTGATGTAATTCCTTATAGAAATGGGTAACCAAATCAGTTCAGTGGGGCTCAGGTGTGAATCATGATGTGGACATAAATGCATTTGAGCATCTTCATCTGCACATGTTGTGTGTATGTGGAAAGCTGCCTATACAAATGGATTGATGGAGTCAAACAAAGCATCTCTCTAGTGGTCTGCACTTTGTAGCCTTCTTGGGTACCCAACTTTCCCAAAATAGTAATTAAAAAACCCTTGGTAGTTGGAGGCAATAATGCTTCTGAATATCATTTGCTGGAAACTGCAGGGGGGGAGAATGCTGTTTTGCTTGCGTCCTGCATGCAGGTTTCCCACAGGCCTCTGACTGAGATACTGAGCTAGATGGGCCATTGGCCTGATCCAGCTCGCTCTCCTTAGGCTTCTATGAGACAGAATGTTGGAAATACATGTTTCAAACTGTATTTGTTGTGACATTTCCCTCTCTTGCCTAAGTATGAGTTTGTAACAGTGTAGGGTTGCGTAGAATACAAACTTGTGGCCCAGGAAGCCAAACACAGATCTGCCTGTTAGGTGCGCGATACCTAGATCATCTCCATTTTTGTAATCCCATTAAAGCAGGAAAAAAGCCCCTGCCAAGTCAAGAACACATAGGGGCATGAGAACAGAGGAAACTGCCTTATATTGAGCCAGATCATTGGTTCATCTAATGCAGTATTGCTGATACTGACTGGCAGAGGCTCTCTTGGGTTTCAGGCAGGGAATCTTCATGATCCCTAGCCAGAGATGATGGTGTCTGAACCAGATAAATCAGGATGCTAAGCAGGTGCTGTACCACTGAACTATGGCCCTTCCAACTATGACTCTACTGTAGGCATTCATACACACACCCACACACACACACCAATCTTCTATCTCTGCTGGAGCATTTTGCGCTTTCTGTATAGCTGGGGAAACTGCATAATCCTAGGATTACTTGCACACTCCATTGCCCATGCGTGCGCTTACAGAGACCCGCACACATGCTTGAGTGTGGCACAAACAGAGATAATTCTCTCTCTCTCTCTCTCTCTCTCTATATATATATATATATATATATTCACTGCTTTGTTATCAATGGAGGTTTGGAGTGCAACCCCTTCCATTTACAAATTGCAGAACCCCGGCCTGCCTTAATCTTGTCAAGTTGTCACGTTTGACTAGCCATGCAGACTGACCTAGAACTGCGAGCGCAGGAAAGGCAAGCTGTCAAAGAGATAATGACAAAGATGCCAGGAGGGTTTGCCAGTGTTTCTCGCTGAGCGAGAGGGAAGGATTAATCAAACTTTAGCTATGCAAGGGGAGAGGATAATCCGAGTGTCGACTGGTGGCTGTCCCTGTCGTCGCGCCTCTTACCCTAACAGCTAACCTGCAGTAGTTGGCCTGGGAGGGGGTGGGGGGAGATAAAGAGGAAGCCAAGCCCCATGAAAGGCATACACCACTATGGACTACAGCAATAGAAAGATGCTTTGAAAGTGCTAGACAATATAAAGGATAGTTGGATTTATTGGAGGGATTCAATTGTGCACCATAGCACAATAGAGGAGGGGTTGCCAACATAGGGCTGGTCCACACTTCCTCTTGTCCCATGCCTAGAAAGCTTGGGTCTGAGTGGTTTCCCCCTTGCCTCACTCCTTTCCCACTCTCAGAGCTAAACAGAACAACCGTCTATCCACAGAAAACCCAAAAGCCATTTGCTCTGATAGTGTGCTAAAGAATGGTTTCCCCCATTCTTGAAGTGGCTGAGACTGGGGCAAGGGGTAGCAAGGTCAGAGCCATGTGGTCCCACCAGCAGAACCAACATCACAAATCCAGAGCCTTTGCTGGACAGCTTGATCAGTCGTTCAGGCATAGATGACTTCAAGGCTGGATTACTGCAATGCGCTCTATGCGGGGCTTGCTTTGCGTTTGGACTGGAAAATGCAGTTAGTGCAGAACGCTGCAGCACGGTGGCTGGCAGGAGTGAAACATTGTCAGCATATAACAGAAACAAAATAAAAAAAATTCATTCCAGTAGCACCTTAGTGACCAACTAAGTTTGTTATTGGTATGAGCTTTCATGTGCATGCACACTTCTGTATCTGAAGAAGTGTCCATGCACACAAACGCTCTTAACTGCTTGGGGCCAGTTTACTTGCCCCATATATAACCACTCTGATCTGTGGACCTGGGACTTTTACAGGCACTACAAAATGTTCATGCTGCACTTGGAAGTAACTGATCTAGTGTGGCAGCTGCTGCAATCTGGAACTCTCTGCCTATTGACATTAGGCAGACACTTTCCCTGTATCTTAAAAACCACTTCTGCTGAGGCTAGCATATCCATGCATGTAAAGCTGTCATGTATTTTAATCAGTACTTAGTTAATCTAGCCATAGTTAGTTCTATTCAGAGCAGACCCATGGAAATTAATGAACATGACTGACCAAGCTTTATTAAAGTCAGAGTTACAAGTTCGCCAAATAGAACCATAATAATAATAATAATAATAATAATTTATTATTTCTACCCCGCCCATCTGGCTGGGTTTCCCCAGCCACTCTGGGTGGCTTCCAACAAAAGATTAAAAATACATTAAAACATCAGTCATTAAAAACTTCCCTAAACAGGGCTGTCTTCAGATGTCTTCTAAAAGTCAGAGAGTTGTTTATTTCCTTGACATTTGAAGGGAGGGTGTTCCACAGGGCGGGCGCCACTACCAAGAAGGCCCTCTGTCTGGTCCCTGTAGCTTCACTTCTCACAGTGAGGGAACCGCCAGAAGGCCCTTGGCACTGGACCTCAGTGTCTGGGTTGAACGATGGTGGTGACGCTCCTACAGGTATACTGCGCTGAGGCCGTTTAGGGCTTTAAAGGTCAGCACCCACACTTTGAATTGTGCTCGGAAATGTACTGGGAGCCAATGTAGGTCTTTCAACCCTTGGCTTATAATGTATACTTTTGTCAATTTTTTTCCATTTCCCCTTTTCATAAGCTTATTTTTAACATTTGTTTTCTACTGACAATTTCTAACATTTATTCTTTGTAAACTGCATAGAGGCTTTATTTACAGTAAAATGGTATGCAAATGTTGTTGAATAATTAGGTAAAATAAACTGCATGGCTCTGCCTTTGCTGCTGCCGTACTCTGCAACAAACTTGTCCAGCTAAGCAGCCACGATCTTGGTGTTGGGAGGACTCTGCCCCATTCACACACCCTATTACTGGAGAGCTCATTGTCACTACAAGATCCTCTTTGGTCTAAAGCGTTACATAACTATGCCAAGTAAATAAAAATCTGAATAGGATTCTTAGGCAGATCTACATTCATGGTTTATAACGTTAAGGAAGGGTTAAGGAATGGTTTTCATAATGTACCATACTTTTCCGTGTATAAGACAAGGTTTTTTTACTCTAAAATAATGTAAAAAATAGTGGGTCGTCTTATGCATGGATAAGCGATGCATGCGATTGTCAGTGTTTGTCAGTCATGTGAGTGATATTAGGCATCCCCCCCCAAAAAGCTCAAGAACTCTGGGCAATCCTCCCCCAAAATAGGGGTAGTCTTATACACGGGGGCGTGTTATACATGGAAAAATATGGTACTTGGACACATGACGCCCTAATTTTAACGTTCATAATGTTTACACCAGAGGGCGCTGCGGAGCAACCAGCGGTAGGGAGACAGTATTTTGATGGGGGGAAAACAAAGGTACGAAGCACTTTAATTTGCAGGTATTCCCTGTGCTATTTTAGGAGGATATATCTTAATATCGTTCTAATAACATTAAACAGGTCAGTGTAGATCCAGCCTTAATTTTCCTCGAAAAGTTAAAAGCTTTCAGATTCCTCCACCAAAGGCATCCCTTACTCGTTTGGTGAATTGGTCCACCAAATACATCCATCAGACCCCTGGTTATATATTTGAACTAGTACATGTTGGAGTGAGGTGCCATTCATGCACAGTCTTCTTAGGGGTTTTCTCTGATGCTCATGCAACTTGACAAACCTGAAGCTCCAGTGAATATAGAGCAAAAAGTCTATATCTGGTTTTACATTTCCAGTCCTTCTCCATACCCACCCTAATATATTCACCTATTTTCTATGCCTTCCATCATTTATGAACAAGAACATGTTATAGACCTGGACAATAACCCTAACTTGTTGGTCCCACCCATACCCAACTCCTCATAACAGTCCTGACATCTTGGCTGCAGGTAGCGAAGGACAAATTTGTCAGTTTCAGTTCCTCTCAGTTTCTACTCCCCCAACCCCAATCTTACATTCAGTTTTGTACATTCCGGGGGGGGGGGTTACTTAGACTGTTATGAGATGCTCAGTTGCTCCAGGCTGTAGCTTTACTAAGCAATCAGCAATTCAGGTGTTGTTTTATAAATGAAGTAGTGACTAAGAATGGGAGAATGTGTTCATTTTGGTTCTCTCGGTTTCCCATTTTCCCAATCTTAAATTCAGTTCTCTATATTTCTACAGCAATTTGCTAATTTTCTTACTTTTTTTTAAGTCCTCATGAAAATTCTTCCGCATTTCACTCTGAATTTCTCTTCACATACAAATTTGCATGTGCAGGTTTGACTAGAGCACACATTTCTTCAAACAGTTTCTCTCAATATAGTGCATCTTAATGATCTTTTCACTAATACATCCATTGTTGTGCACACATTTGCCTAATAAATGGATTTTTGAAAACACCGGTTGGTTGGAGAACTGCATCACAAAATTCAGATTAAGTGTGAATTTTGAAGGACAGCTGTGTTTCAGTTTGCTTATTGTTTCAGAATGTGCAAATTTGATAGCGTCAGCTTTAAATGTGCCCTGAATCTAATTCCTCATTTGCTATGGCTTGGAGCAGCAACTTTGCTATTTATTTATTTTTTAAGGAGAGTGGGGAAGAAATACCCTCACCACCTTGCAAATTGTGGGGCACCAACCGTTTTGCAGCCTGAAAGCCACTGTTACAAGCATGGGGTGGCAGTGGTTTTGATGATGTATTCAGGTTCCCTCCAAGTCTAAGGTTTTGTAGCTGTAAGATGAGAGCCTATAGTAGAAGGAACTGCTGAAGTGGTCAAACTCTTTGATAAGTTAATGGCATTAGCTGAGCCTGCCAAGCATCCTTTATACATGGCAAAAGAACTCGTCAAGCACAGGTGTGTTGCCATAAAAACAACTAGCTAGTGATGCCTCTAGGAGAAGGGTGTAGGCCTTCCCCCCCTCACCTAGCTGGACACCAGGTTATCCTAGGGGTAGGAGAATGATAGGCTAGGGCCAAGTGGGGCAGTCTCATTTGGAGCTGGGAAGACACTCCAGACTTGCTCTATGTGATGAAACCAAAGCTTTGAGGCAGCTTCCATGGCAGCCTAATGAGGGAACAAGATCATGTTTTCTATGTGTGTAAATAAAACCATGTATCCAAAAACACCACAATCTCCAGTGTTGGGCAGGGTCAGAGATAAAAAGTGAGCAGAGCAAACAATGTATATTTTACCTTAGTATAGTAGGATAGTTTCCACACACACTCACACAACCCTCTTTATCTCCCATCCAGGCAAGCAAAAGGCATTATCAGAGTTCAAGGACACACTGCGGCCTTTCTAAAACACTTGATGCAGGTGCAATGTAGGGCAGAGAAAGGTGTGGCTTGGGGAGACAGGTTGTAGTCTATGCAAGGGATGTGCTGTGGTAAACTCTGTAAAACATCATGTACACTAACGGCCACCTGATGTGTACCAGGACATAGCTGGGGATCTCTCTATTTTTGACACATCAGAGCTTGAGGAAGGTTGAACAGAAGGGGAATACACACACACACACACACACACACACACACACACACACACAATATATATATATATATATAGTGTGTATGTGTGTCTATAGAATTCATATGTATGGAAGAATAAGAAGAGGAAGAACTGACAAAAGAATATAATCTAGTAGTATGGTAACTAGTAGTAGCAGTTTTACAGTTTGATAAGGCACAATATTGTGTGGGTCCCCCCCCATTTCTTAGTTGACTACTGTACTTTGTTGTATTTTTACTACACTATTAGCTAATTATTCTACTGCATTTGCTGTATCTTTATTAGTGTACACCAGGGTAGCAAATGTGGCACTTTCTAGATGCTGCTGAACTAGAACTTCCATCATGCCTCACCACTAGCCTTAGTCACACAATTGGTGTACTGGATTCACAGAACTGTAGAGTTGGAAAGGACCCAGAGGGTCATCTAGTCAGTTTTGAGATTCGCCACCTTTGGGGAATTTCACCTCCTTCTAAGATGAATAAAATAATCTAGTTAACCAGGGTGAGAGATCCATTTTGAATGCCTTATAATATTCTCTCAAGATGCCATTTGGCCATGGTGGTTTGCCCAATTTTAGTCTTTTCATTGCTTCCTTTACTTCCTCTTGGGATATTGGTTGATTCAAATAGTCCCTGTGCTCCTACAACAATGTTTTAAGGCATACTTGAGAGGTAAGCCCCTATAGAAGATTGTGAAGCATTCTTGGAGGAGTACAGGGAAATATAATATTCCTGGAAGATTTCGCCAATCCCCAAAGTATCATTGCGTATTCATCCTTGGGCATCATACATGCAAGTAATCTGATTTTTAATTTTTTTGTGTTTTTTGACTGCATGAGCTAAGAGACGAGAAGCTTTGTTACCAAATTCATAATAAACACTTCTACCTCTCATTATTGCCTTATGTATGTGTTCAGTCACAAGGAGTTGTAGTTCAGAGTGAACTTTTTTTACAGCCTGACTTAAATTTTTTGATTTTTAGTTTTGTGACTCCTTCTCTAATATTTTAATTCTAACAGTGAGAGTATTAATTTCAGATTCATAAATTTGAAATTTTCCTGCTTTGTACACATTGCTTGGCTGGTTAAGTGTATTGGAAAATTCAGAGAAGTGTGATTTTCACAAGAAGACTGCATTTCAGATTGCACCCTGTTTCAGGAGGTGTGAATTAGTTAGGTTCACTTTTAAATGCAAACGGACTCCCTCCCTCAATACCTAGCTATGCATATATGTATGGAAGCTGGAGATGTACAAAAGTCCCCCCCCCCCCCGCAACAGCAACAACAACCCTCAGTGGCAGTACACACACTATAAGAACACAAAATGTGCCTTGTTCTCACTCTCTAGTATGACAATTGCTCTTTTTGGCAATGTTTGGCATTGACTTGAGAGGTGTAAATTTATAAATACATACGTGCATATTTTGTGGTTAGCACATTTGGTAGTACCCTGAATCCTGAAACTATTTTTACAGTTAACCCAAATGCAATAGATCCATTCAGAATAAAGATGTTATGCAAAACAAAAACAAATAAACAAACCCAGGATGCCTGTTTCATTAAACAGAAAGGAACAAGAAACACCCCATGCAGAGGAGGATTTTTGGGGGAGGATGGAAATGGCAAAAGTCTGTTCTAGTTGTCTTGCCACCAACAACATTAGATCAGCAAAATCCCAAGCTGGGGTGGGAATAGAAGGGAAAAGGAAGGGTGGGGGGAGAGTAGCCAAGTATCTCAGAGTAGGACAAAACCGATCACAAAAGGGTGGTGCCATGTTTTGTAAGAAGCATGTTATGTTTCAACCTTTCTCATCACTCTATGGAAGGAGTAGAGAACCTCAGGCCTGGAAGTTAAATGTCTCCCCAGGCCACGTCCCTTCCCAGCCACTCCCATGCTGCACACCCTCCTTGGGTGCTTTTTTCATGTCTGTGAGCTCTGAAAAGTCTCTTGCTTGCCTGGATGAAGGATAGAGAGAAGGGGGCATGATTGTGTGCAGAAGCCAGCCTACTGCACAAAGGTAAAACTGATATCAACTGCTCCACTCATTTTGGCATCTGCCTCCACCTACTACTAGCATGTGGTCCCTGGAAGGTTGCCCCAAAGGGAATGTAGTATTGGATGAGGATGTTCAGAAATGGTACAGGAAAACAATATTATACCTTTAACACTAACAGCTCTATATGGAATTTCAGCAGGTGCTTCTCTTCCCCACTCCTGCGTGATAAGCTGCCAATATTTCTTCTACCGCACCTCTATTAGGTTTAAAGGAAGAGAAGGCCCCTCCACCCTCTCCTTAGCCTAGGGCTAAGGGTATTTACCCTTTCCAGTGCCAGTAATAATGCTTAGCTATGTTAAAAAAGAAAAACAAAAAACGAGGAGCTATAACTATATCCTTCCACTCTTCTAGAAAGTTCAATCTCATAAAGTGCTACACATTATGTTCTCTATACTGGAAGATCAACCAGAGCTGTTCCTAAGTGAAGAATGTGAAAAGGTACATTCACAAAACAAGGTGGTTGTTTTCTTCCACCCTCCATTGTACATTGACTTCTCAAATTTTCATGCTTTGGGAATAAAGATGTCTGGTTGGAAGCATGTGAGAGGAACTGAATTCAACAGCAGTGCTCTTCCCACTTGTGATTCCCAGAAACTGGTCTTTAGAGGCATCCTGCCTCTGATAGTGTAGACAGTACATAGCCATTGTGGCTAGTAGCCATTGATAGCCATGATTATGCATCTTTCTTAAAGCTGTCCAAGTTGGTGGCCATCACTACTTCTTGTGGGAGCAAATTTTATCATTTAATGGGTCCATTGTGCTCCTAGCCAGGAAGGTAGTTCTTTTGGTAGTTTACCAAGTCTCATTTTCAGGTAACATCAAATATAATCCAGCTCCAGTCATGTAGTGTCGTCTGAGCCTTCCCAGTTCCATTAACTTCCACACCCTGGAGCCATGGAGTAAAGGGAGCAGAGGCAGCTGAACAGGCTACAGTGCAGAGCATGTTCATTCTGAAACCGTACACTGGTTTAAATTAATGCTCTGCTTCCAATGTCATGATGGGATGTATCCAAATAAGTTCTATTCAGAGTAGATCCATCAATTCTAATTAATGAAAATCAGCCCTGTCCATCAATTTTCAATGGGTCTACACTGAGTAGAACTTACTTGGCTACAATCCTAAGCTTTCACCACACTGTCTTCAGTAGTAAAGTCATAAAGGACTTCATTTCTATATATAAGAACATAAGAAAGGTCTGGTGGCTGGATCAGGCCAGTGACCCATCTAGTCCAGCACCCTCTTCTCACAGTGGCCAACCAAATGCATGTGGAAAGCAGGACCTGAGTGCAACAGCAACTCTCCCCATCTGCAGTTTTCAGAAACTTGTATTCAAAGGCATACTTCATTCAATAGCAGAGGTAAAATGTAGCCACCATAGCTAGCTGCTGCCAATAGCATTTTCCTTCTAATCCACTTTTAAAGCCATCCAAGTTGGTGGCCATCACTGCCTCTTGTGGGAGAGAATTCCACAGTTTTAACTATGCACTGACCATCCTGAATTTCTTTCATTGATTCACAGGGATAGGAGGGACTTGAAGGCATCTAGCCCAACCTCTTGCTCAGTTCAGGATATAGCTACAGGCATTCCTGACAGACGGTCACACAGCCTCTGATTAGCACTTTTAGACTTCAGTGAGGATAGATCTGCTGCTGTTCCTCCTCCAGGCTGAGGAAGAATTTAATGGCTATCACACATGTTTGTCCAAAAAGAAACCTGGTTTGATGAAAAGGGTGCTCAACTACTCACGGGAACATAGGAAGCTTCCTTAAAACAAATCAGAGACTGTTACTCCATCTAACTCAATATTGTCTACTTGGACGGCAGTGACTGTCTAGGATTTCAGACAGTGAGTCTCTCCCAGCCTTGGAGATTCCAGAGATTGAACATAAGACCTTCTGTATGCAAAACAGATGCTCTACCACTCAACTATGGCCCTTCCCTATCAATTGCTTCTTCTCATGAGGACAGAAGTATTATGATCTACTTCTGAACAACTTGCACAGTCCTGTTTAGGAAGCCCCAAAGAAACAATGCAATCCCCTTCCCTGTAAGGGAATTTCAATTCAGTATTGAAATATCACCAACTGAGTGTTAATCGTAATACAGTAGAAGCACATACAAGAGGGGGTAGGGTCACTTGTGACCCTGCAGATGCTGCTGGAATCCTTCACCATTGGCTAGGTTGGTGTTGCTTGGAGTCCAACAACACCTGGAGGGCACCAGGTTGATCCCCCCCCCCACTGACTTAAAACAGCAGTTCAAACTTGGATAGTGTGGTTTGGATAGGGACCCTCAACAGCATTCTTAAAACTACTGTATAAAAAGAACAAACATTTGTTCTGTTTGAGAAAGTGGGAGGGCAGATAGTTCCATCAATTATCTAGGAGTAAGTTCCATTGAACTATGCATGGATACGCATGTCTAGGGTTGCACTGTAAATACATACTTAGTTGTGCTAGGCTTGATTAGGGATGTTCCACTGTCTGAGCTGGAATGTGCTCCTACATCATGATAATGAACAATGGCCATTTCATAGTAAATGACCATAGTGGAAGTATTGCAGGACCCCAGTAAACTCTACTACTATATTATTCCATGGTTTTACTTGGGGGGGTGGTGGTGAAGCAAGCAGGGTTTTGAGCAGCTTCAGAAAGCAAAACTGTGTGTTTACAATGTTTTTGTTTTTATAGAGCATCTGCATGGCATCATGCACAAAACACTCTGTTCTCTGTTCCTTTGTTCAGGTCCTCCTTTTTTTAACTTCATAATTTTATGAAATTAATGCCAACTCTTTTTTTTTTTTTTTACACAATGGAGCAGACAGGTGAAGATAGCCTATTGTGCATCTGTTCAGTAGATTTGGGTGGGGGTGGGGGGTGGACAGATATGGCTTGTATTGCTCTAACTATTGCCTATTCCGTGTTTCATCTCTCTGCTCTGCTCCAGCAACTGACTCTATCACTTTAACCCTTCCCTTTCCAAGCAGCACAATTCTCCCTCCCCCCCACAAAAAAATCCCACAAAAAACCCCAAATAGTGGAAGGCAATCATGGTCAGTAGTTTAGCAAGGGGGAGAAGGAGCACTTAGGCTTTTCATTATAGTATAGTTCAAATCCACATCCTTCCCAGTATTTGGATCTGGGGAAAGGGGAACTGCTCACCTGGCTACAAAATATCACTGAGTTTTCAAAGTGTGGAAGAAGTCTGGTTCTGCCAAACTGTCCATGTCCAGACACACCCTGTGGGTGCCGTTGAAGGGGACAGGTACACAATACATGCTCTTCCAGATTTTCTGTAGGTGTTCTGGAACCATTAAAGTAGCGAAACCCCAAGATCAATGGAATCCCCAAGCTGCTTTGAAATCTCTCCTTAGTTTTTAAAAAGTAGCTTAAAAATAGCTTAAGTGGCTTTAAAAGAAACTGCAGCTAGTTTTTATGTGCTGCTGCTCCCAACCAATTTTGGTTAGAGAGAAGCAGTGGAGAGAGTTCAAGTAGGGGTGGATTTAAAAACAAAGGTGAGAAATAGGAAGAGGAAAAAAAGGAAGGAAAGAAAACCTTCACAGAGTATGGGTATCCCCAATGACAATTTGAACTAAATCAAGTAAAAGTTAGTTGTCTCACTGAAAAACAACATAATGGGACTTAGGCCCATTTATGCATGCACACAACTAGTGTTGTTGTGGCCAGTTCAGCTTCATGTGAAATTTTATTCTTCAAGGTTAGTCCCAAAGGTGTGTTTATGATATAACATGAAAGTGAGGCACCTCTGAAGGGCCTGGGATTCACTTGGGTTTGGTAGAAACACATTGGCAGAAAGACTCACATGGATGGTAGCCTTGATGAATTTTTGGTGAAGCTCCAGGTTCAATGGTTACTATACCAGTTGGGTGTGGCAGTCAGTGGGAATCCCACCAGTACAAACATGTGCAACCAGGTTTGACTAACTGAAGTCCAGTTGGCTGCTATGGGGGTGTTGTTTTTTCCAGGATTAGACCCAGGGCCTTTAATTGTGTTTCCAACTTGGGAACTTGCTTTTTCTCCACCTTGCACAGCTGTATTTTTTTTAAAAAAAGAAACTTCAGAATAACTATTACTTTCCTAGATCATGTAATCGTGAAACAAAACATCAAACGTCAGCAGAATAACCTAATGTGTTTCCTACGCCAGAGCCTAGAGGCTTTGCGCTGTGACTGAGGGAAGCTATTCCAAAGATTTATCTTAGGGGCTTTACTTGGCTTTCTCTAGTGATTAACTGTGTCATGTGTAAAAGGATATTGAGACTCGGATGGATGCATCAAGAAGTATCAATGATTGTTACCTGCAGAGGTGTTACAAGAAATTTCATCTGTTGCAACGAAGACGAATTGATTTCTGCAAGAGAAGATAAAATTCACAATACTGCTTGCTGACTGGGAAAGCTCCTAGCTGCCGATTGACTTTATGTTTACAGATGGGTTAAGGGGGGGGGAGGTGCTTAATTTTAATGAATGCAGAGAGGAGGAGTGTTGCCATATCCTGTTACTTGAGAGTTTCTAAGGGTCACAAGATTGACATGCTAGGTCCCTTTCAATGGCATAATGGTGACGCTGGAAAATGGACGATACACAAGACTAGGGCATTGGGGATGTCAGTTTTAGCATTGCAAAAGTGCTCATGCTGAATTATACTTCACACTTTCCCTTTTGTAAATGAAGCTACATTTATAGTAATGTCTAAACTAAATTAAGGCAAACAATGTTGGTTATAGCACCCTTTTCTTCCTTCTTATTGTTGTTCTTATTGGGGTGGGGTGGGATAATCTAGTAAAACTAACAGCACTGAAAGTAGAAACCTGGGACATTTTGGACCACAATTCATACCACACAGCTCCATTGTCAGTATGAAAATAATGGTTTCAGTATCCCACCCACCAAAAACATTTATGACATAATACATGATTCTAATACACCAAATGTAGTGAATCTTTGGCCCTTCAGATGTTGTGAAACTACAGCTATTATCAGTCCTAAAAGCATAATCAGTGGCCAGGGATGGGAGTTGTAGTTCATCAACATCTGGAGGGCCAGAAGTTCCCATCACGTGCAATACATCATTTCAGCACTGATATAAATTAGTCACAACAGAATACTAAGTGACCCAAAACCTTCGCCTGCCCAGATCTTTTGATCTACTTTCTTAAAGTGTGTTGCAAAGAAGGGGACAGAGCTAAGAACATTTTAACTGCTTTGAATAAGGAAATAATGAAAATAATAATAAAAAGGGAAGACCACATATCCATAATCTGGCTCAAACCATCATGCCTCATTTACTCATGCAATCATTCCATTGGAAGGCTAGCAGAAGTAAAGTGTGTAAATCGAGGGCACACTCAACGCACCATGCACGACAGCCTAGGGATACTGTGCAAGCAGCATTGGAATGAACAGCGGTTGCTCAGCCACAGCGCTAAGGAGACACCACAGTGCCAGTAACCACACATAAGATTGGTCCTAAACCCACTGCAACATAGAAGCCGGTCTCATGCTCCATAAAAGCAATTAAAGAAAAAGGCAGGTGAGAAGCTACCTGGGTGGTTGGTAGGTGCCTGTCACAGATATCCTCAATCCAGTTAAGCCAAAGTACTCCAATTCTTTTTCAGCTAATTGTAATGCACCCCCCCCCAAGCCAGTTACCCCCAATCTTATTAAAATTGGTGGGATTGCTCTGATCATGGACTGCAACTTAGGGCTTTGTGTGCTGTGGGAAAAGGACTGGAATATACCAAATTATTACTATCAAACAGGAAAGAGATGGCAGTTGACCATGCTATGCCAAGACCAGTCCATGTTTGCATACACTGTATCGGGCTCTGTGTAGTACAGGCATGCATGGGCAAGTTTGGGACCACAATTCATGCCACACAGCACCAATGCACACTTTAACATATTGTATTATTGCCTGGCCTGAGTACTGAGTGCAAGTGCAACGACAGCACCATAGGAATAAATGCTATTTAAGCTATGGATGATTTTGGACAACAGTAAGAGGATGGCATGTTAACTGTTGACAGGTACAAGCTGGGTTGAAGCTTGTGCTTATTTATTTATTTATTTATTTAACATTATCAGAGGCAGCATGCGTGATGAAATTTGCAAAGTGGCAGGGTTTATCATGTGTGAATTGAACAGGAGCTATACTTGTAAGCAACCTCTCATGGTCACATGAATCCAAGTACTTCAGCTTAATGAACTGATGGATTGAAAACTGGTACCAGAAAACTGCTTGGCATGACCCTGGGACCTTGCAGTGCATTAAAGAGGACTTGGATGGTTGTGAACTGTCAATATCCCTTCCAGCCAGAGGGCAAAGGCCTACCACTATCCGTAGAATATGAGTCCTTTGCAGTACCTCCCCACCCCACCTCAGCCTCACAGAAGTCAAAGACTGCAAAATCAGATGAAGGCCTTTTGATAAGACAGACAGCTCCTCTAGAGAGGTGGAGTCAACCACAGTGCAGGTCTTGTTAGCCTACATAAGGCTTCAGTTTTCTTTAGCTCCCTGCTGGGACAACATCTTCCTACTGTTACTTCAGTGAGAGAGAGCAGCCTTCAGATAGGCTCACTTGCACAGCTTCTACCTGGACTTTCTCTGCATTGATCTTCCTTTGCCTGCCATGTCCTGATTTTTCTGACTTTGACTGGACATTACCCATTTGATCTGCCCTTTCCTATTATAACGTTACTTCTCTGGATGCCGCCTACTTCTTCCTTGAGCCTCAAGCACCCAAGGAACAGGACACCATATGACTCGTATGTTGGCATATGTTCACCTTAGTGCCATAAAATTTCTATCCCACTCCCCATATTGTTGGGTCCATTTAGAGTGTATCTAAGTACTTGTTGATCACAGTCAACACACATTATCTAAGAATTTGATTGATTGGTGTAAAATTTATATAAGGTGGAAATCAAATCCAGGTATCCAAGGATCCCTGGCATTTTGCTCTGGGCTGATAAACATGCAAGAAAGCTTTTGGCGAGCGGCAAATCCCAAACTTGTTATAGCTGGCCATGTGTCAAAGTAGTCATAGAGACACTTTATCACACATGCCTAGGCAGCTGTTTTGTACTTGACAAGGCGTGTGGGAAATATTGCACAGCAAGCAATAATCTGGAAAAGTGATGGAGAACTCCCTCAAACTGTCTTGTCTTATAGCAAGTAGTATTGTGCTTTAGATTATCAAATGTGTTATTCTGTATGGTTGAGATGGACAGAATCGTTCTGTTTCCATCCAGAAAATGTTTGTTGTAGGTCTTGTCAGCTTACAAAAGGCTTTAGTTCCATTTAGCTCCCTTCTGGGATAACATCTTCCTACAGTTACATGAGAAGGAATGACAGTAAACCAGGCTCACTTGGAGCTATCCAAGGTCCTGTTTTTCCTATTTAAATGACAACTTCTAACTGGACTCTCTCTGTCTTGATCCTCTATTGCCCGCTGTATCGTAGGCTTTACAAAAGACACAGGCAAAGATTTATATAAAACCCATTTCTAGAGATGTAACTGTGTTAAGCCACATCCACAGTTTATCTTTACAGCACTATTATACTACTTTAAAAGTGATGGCTTTTCACTGAATGTTCACTCCATCTCCCTCTTTTAGAATGCAGCTTCTGGAAGAGGACCATCTTCTGGAACTGGGGTGGGGAACCTCAGGACCAGGCCCCAGATGCAGCCCCCCAGGCCTCTCATCTGGCCCTTGGAACTCTCTCCAGGCCACAACTTTCACTGGCCCTTCTTCACACCTGAAATATTTCTGTATGGCTGAAACATGTCCTTGAGCCCTGGTAGTCTCTTCCTTGCCTGGATGGAGGATAGAGAGGGGTAGGCAAGTGTATGTAGAAACTAGCCTGCTGTAGAAAGGTAAAAAAAAATGCCCGTGCTACTCTGCCCACTTTGCCTCTGGCCCCACCCCAAACTGACATATGCATCACAAAAGACTGCCCAGAACCCAATGTGGAAAAGAAGTGCAAGCTCTAGAAGTGCTAGTTCTGCTGTCAAATCTATTCTAGATTCAGGTAGGTAGCCATGTTGCTCTGAAGCAGTTGAAATAAATATTAATTTTTTTAAAAAAAAATTGTCCAGTATCACCTTAGAGACCAACTAAGTTTGTTCTTGGTATCTGAAGAAGTGTGCATGCACACGAAAGCTTATACCAAGAACAAACTTAGTTGGTTTCGAAGGTGCTACTCGACTCTATCTATCTATCTATCTATCTATCTAGAGTACATTATGTTCCAGAAGGAATCCTGGAAGTTCTGGAGATATCTGTGACACAATGGGCCTTGGTTGGCCTGCCCATTAGACCAATCTGATCCACATTGGCACAGGAAGCTTTTGTGTATATCCACAGAAGTAGATAGTCTCATGGCAACTACTGAAATCAGGACAGAATCGCAATGAATTCTGTTGAGATCTCAGTCCATTCCAGGATAGGGAGAGCTACAGATGAACCACTAAATTCCACCTGTGTATGTCCACCTTCTATATAACTTGGAAGGGTGAACAAGTGGTGAGGGCAGCGGCTCATAAGAAGCCTATTTGTAGGTGTGGGTCCTCAAGGAAGAGAGAGGGCTGCATGCACTAAGCTTGTGAGAGGATTCTGATTTGCTCCAGATTTAGGAGCACAGGTATGGGTTTTAGTCAGCAGAATCTACACACCAATACATGTATGGGTCTAACATCACAACTGGCCCACTTACGACCTGACCCACTAAGAACTTCCTTATTCCCTTTTTAAAACAAAACAAAAACATTTTACAGCTTCTTAGAGCAGCCAGTAATTTCACTGTGTCAATGTGGTAAAAATCTCTTCTAAAATGTTCCCAGCACAAACCATACATCATAACCTGTTGTCCCTTCCTGGGGAATGGTAGAGAGAAAGGTCAATTGGAACATTAGCTTATGTTCTTCTATATTGTAATTTTCATTGGGGTATCAGACCCCAAATTACTCCCTAGTAGTCTCTTTACACTTGGGAAACTCAAGTTGAATTTTGTGTGTCAAGTTTAATGGCAGATCCTAACCCTAAGGTTACAGGAACTATGACCATGTCCCTCACTTTGGCCATCAAAACTAGGACACAATTGTTAAAGGGAGGATGAGTTCTAAGTCAAAATTGTCCATATTATAAAGTTGCTTATGATCATGGATTGTCTCATATTCTTCTTTTTCTTTTTTTAAGTACAATCAGCATGCGTGTATATTGTGTTGTTTCTCTGATGGGCTTGCTTCAATAGCCCTCTACTGTATCAGATGTTTATGGCCTGTAGTCCAAATTAGCTACTGTACCAGGGAAAAGATGGCTGCTACCACCATGTACCTACAAGGGCAGTCATCTTTTTTCTGTACAATGTCCCTGGTAGCATTCCAATGACATGGTAGTTACTACCTGCTCCAAGCAGTTGTAAAATGATTAAATAGAAAAAGGCAGTTCTTGGATCAATTCCTAAATATATGATTTTTGTTTCAGCAGACCTGATGGGATTTCTTAGGATTCATTTAAAAATAAATGAACACCACAAAAAAGGACAAGGGGTGGATATGGGAAGATGCATCCATCCCTAGAGCAAGCCGAAACTGGCTCTGTGCTTTGATTTGTTTCTTTTAAAAAAGGAAAATGAATGCATAAAAATATTTAAGTTCACATTGCAACTTTAGAATAACTAAAGGCCTTTAGAAACAACAACCCATAGATCGAAGTACTGGGTTAAAATAATTTGCAAAAAGAAAAAGGTGCTGGTCAAGTACCAAAGGCCCGATAGGCCCCACACAACTCCTGGAACAAGACTTCTTATCAATGACTAAAACCAAGCTAAAACCTGATGACTGATGAGCAGGTTGTAACAAAACAAAAAATGACCTGGTGTGAAAAAACATACATCTCAGTGAAATCACAGCCCTAACACGTTTTAACTATGTTGTTTGTTTATGTCTTGTTCCCCCCATCATTTTGTGTGTTGACTTAAACCTGGGGACAGAAACTGTCGTGCTTGTAAGGGATCTGAAAGTTGCTCTGGGAGCTTTTTGTGGCTGCAGAGCAAGGTAAAAATTCTTTAAATAACAGGTAAAGGCACCACAGGCCTAGGGACTAAATGGAATCCTCCAATCCTCTCCACCTAGCCCTAGGTGGCAGACCTTGGTGCCCCCACTTCTTGCCTTCCATTCTACATAATAGTTGTGGTGCCCCTGAGGGTCTGTGCCCAGTGAAACTGAACTGGTTGCACTCCCCTAAATCTGCCTCTGTCACCAGCCCTGCTTCACACCCCCATTGAATGTATTTCCCTGGATGGAATGTGTCCTTGAATGCCCTGATCCCCCTCTGGACTGAGGATACAGAGGGGTGTGTGAGTATGTATAAATAAGCCTACTGTACAAATTGCTTACTTTGGTCTCTGGTCCCACCCACCACTGGCACGTGGTGCCCAGAAGGCGATATGGCCCTAGGGCCAAAAAACAAAACCCACAACCCAGTAGGCCAATCCTGCATAGCCTGTATCCCAACAAGTCAAAGGCTTAACACCAAGGTCATGTATTATGCCTTTCAAGATACCTGAAAAGACCTCAACACCTTTTTTTGAGGACTCCTACACAGGTGTCAGGGACGCGGGTGGCGCTGTGGGTTAAACCACAGAGCCTAGGACTTGCCGATCAGGAGGTCGGCGGTTTGAATCTCCGCGATGGGGTGAGCTCCCGTTGCTTGGTCCCTGCTCCTGCCAACCTAGCAGTTCGAAAGCACGCCAAAGTGCAAGTAGATAAATAGGTACCGCTCTGGCGGGAAGGTAAACGGCGTTTCCGTGCGCTGCTCTGGTTCGCCGGAAGCGACTTAGTCATGCTAGCCACATGACCCGGCCAATAAAGCGAGATGAGCGCCACAACCCCAGAGTCGGTTACGACTGGACCTAATGGTCAGGGGTCCCTTTACCTTTACCTTTACACAGGTGTCACAGTCAAGAAGTGCATCCTGCTCCTGGTGGGTTGACATACATGGGAAATATGCTGTATTTTGTAAGCCACACACCTGTCTGGCTGTTATTAATGCTAATTTATCATACTGATGTGACCTTCTGAATATGGCTGGACTACAAGTCTCATAATCTCTATTTTCAAGCTAGCTGGGGCTGATGGGCGTTGAAGGCCTACAACATCCCCATCTTTGCTTTTGACCTAGAGAATGGTCTGGAGGTATGAACGGTCCAATAAGGCAAATGGGGCATTGCCCCAACAACTTCAACCTGCCTTCAGCCAGCCCCCACCTGCCTTCCAACTTGCAACCAGTCCAAGGGGTGGCACTGCCTGATAACTTCCTCTTCCTCTGTCTCACTGTTTCCCCTTGTAGAATTCATCAGGGAGGAGGAAGATGGGGACAGATCTAGAATTAGTTGTCTCTGCCTGTCATTGGCTCCGGTACCACCTACTGTTTGGGCTCCCAGACTTCCACCCCACCAGTCCCATTGGGTATCGGCCACCACTGTGCACGTGTATGTAATGTATAGATTCTGTTTCCCTTTCTTTGCATGGATATTTTATTGCACAGGCCTTAAATAAATAATTAAATTGCTTGATACATATATAGATGGAGGGGGAAACTGAATGCTCTCTGCCACTTCAGAAGGTACACCTGCTCTTCCTGCTAGGTGTTCTCTCCTGTCTTTCAATACTTGTCTTATAGAATATCTTATCTTGTGTATACAGGATGGTTGTGGTGTCTACAGCCATCTGGTAACATGCTGCTGAGCATTCATCACAAAAAGAGTGCTATGTAGGGAGACAATTCCATGTCAAAAGTTCACGTCCATAGGACATGTGAACATGCAAACAGTCCTGCTGTTGGCTGTTCACCCAAGATAACGGGTATTCAAAATCCCGGCAACATAACTTTGACAACTGCCTGAATATATATAGGAAATAGCTCTATAGCGCTCTCTCTCTCTCTCTCTCTCTCTCTCTCTCTCTCTCTCTCTGTGTGTGTGTGTGTGTGTGTGTACAAACATAAAGTGCAATAAAGTGTAATGCAGAAAATATATATCTACCTTTTCCCAACTTTGCCTTCCATAAAGTATTTAGGCTTGCAGGACCAACTCTCTCATTTATTTTTTTTACCAAATCTGAATGCAAGAAACAGTGTCTGTTTTATGCAAATGCTGATTTGGCATCCCCTTCTTGATAGCCATTCTGGGTCTATAAGAATAATGCATGATGTACATTCCCTGTGAGTAATTCTGTTGAATTAACTTATGTTTTGTCGCCTGAAACATTCCATTTCTTTATTACTGCAAATTCCAGTTGCATTAGTGTCTGGCTTAGTAGGATTATCTGCAATAATTGATGGAGAACTGCTCCAGTGTATTTTTTCTTTTTCTTTTCTTTTTAAAAAGACCTTCCTAGTCTCTCTTTTCCAAATCCTTCATCTCAATATCAAGGCTATTAAATAGTGCCACAGTTATTTGCAACTTGGGTTTTACGTATATGGCTGGGGAAAGGAGGCTAGTTTTCTGTTATTTACTTTATTTATCTCTACGTTCCCAGTCACTGTAAGATCAAATCTCTATGAGCAGCTTTGCTGCATTTGCCATGTAGAGACAGAACCAGCACCTTTCCAGATATGTCCTAAATGAGTACCCTGTGTGGCATGTTTTACAAAATAGAGACTGAGATTTATGAGATGTAGCTGTGTCTGTTGCAGAGTAAACAAAGAAGTCTTGTGACACCCTTAAAACTAACAAATGTGTGACAGCTCAAGAGTTTGTGGTCTGTAGTTTACTTCACTGGATGCATGTAATGTAATCAGGGCCGTCTTTAGTATATGCACTGCTGGGGTGCAAAGATCCCCAAATTTAGTTGATTTCACGCGCATGGCACCATTGAGAATGACAAGCGCAGTCATTGAGTCTGACAAGCGCTGCCGCTGGCGTGGTGCGTCTTTGGTAAATGAACACACAAAGCTGAAAGTCCTTTAGTGAAACAGTAGGTATAAATTTCGGTAATACCTAGGTATATATGTATTTTTTCTAGCTTGATCAAAATTATTTATTATTTTGTAACAGGTAGATAGTTAAGAGCTTAGGCGGCTTCAGCGGCAGGCGCCTGGCACCCCGCAGAATTTGGCGCCCGGGTGCCCCACGCCCCTTGCAACCCTGGGTAAAGACGGCCCTGAATGTAATGTAATATGTGCTTGCCCACTGAGGATTGCCCTTTATGACACACCCCTTTCCCTAGCTCATGCCCTTCAACAGCATATGAGGGGCAGTTAAGAAGGGTGGGGAGCCTGGCTGATAAGCTAGATCCGCCTCTGACTTTCCCTACTTTCTGCACCTAGCCGTCACCTGCTGAAGGAGATCACCTGACAACCCTCTGAACACTGCCTTGAGCTCCATCATGGAAGAAAGGCATGCGATAAATGTGATAAATAAAGTATAGAATCGGTATTGCAACACTGGGATAAAGAGGACAACATCCTATAGAAATCCATACAGGCCAACGTTAATTCTATTGCTATTATAAATTTGACTGGCAAAATCTTTCATGAGGCATCAGTGGACACTCTCTCTCATGTTCCCTGTGTTCAGAATAGACCAGGAACTTTTAAATAGCTACTTGCACACACTTGTGGGCACGCACCCACCCACCCCCACCAGAATTTTACGAAATTAGCAAGCAGTTAATGTAGAAAGACCCATCTCACTCCAGGTTAAGGACTTATTCATGAGATAGCACACACTTATATCACTGCCTGCATCCCCCAATCTTGCACATATTGACCTTGTGTTCAAATGCAAGCAAGGAACATTGTCAGTATTTCAGTATTTCAACCTGAGATGCCACAAATCGAATCATAATACACAAATAGGGACAAGGTGGGTGGTGGGTGGGGAGATAGCCAGTCAATGTGAAGTTCTGCCTTTGGGGCTCATTTCAAGCAAGCCATTCTCTGAGCCGATGTGATGGATCTGTTGGAATCTGGTTAACAGCGTTACATACATTCTAGCAACACATCAAGTGATCATGCAATGACAAAATGACGATATGCCCCACTGCCATGCTGAGATAGGTTCTGCACCATGAAGAACGACATTAGAGCTTTTGACCTGATTCCCCAGGACACTTGGTGGCCAGTTCACACACTCACCTCTTGGAAAGGAATCAAGTGGAATTAAACCTCCATCTGCCTACCCCACCCACTATTTACCCTCCCATTGCAGGAAGCTGCCATCACTCACTTATTGTCCAAAGGAGGCTTCTTTGCACATTAAACTGAACACAAGCACAAGCCGTCTATACAGATACACAAGTGTTTCTGTGAAAGACTGTATACAGCTCAGCTATCGTACACAAAGACTCTGCATTTGTTGAACGTTGCATGAGAAATATTGTATTGAATATACCACAGAACTATTATGTACACAGATTGAATATGTAACGTGGGAAGACCCCTAGAAGCTGGTGTAATTGGAGATTGGAGTGTGCCTTAACACTCTAATGGTGTGTGACAGCAGTCTTCTTGTGAGAATAGGGAAGGCCTATAGGTTTTCTAGCAGTATTACTTGCTGGTGAAGCTGGAAATACTTGATGACAGGCACAATGACAATTGATTTCATATATATCATCAAGTAGGTAGAAAGTTAGTCAGTCCCTAGTCTCTCCTACAATACAAACATTTATTGGTTTGGTTGCAAATATCAAATGCACAAATATACGACACTGTATCAAAGTGAAATGTGACTGTTGTTTGCATTAAAAAGGATGAGTTTCATTTGCACACTGTTTTGCTCCATACCCGCAATTTGCTCAATCTACTCTTGGGTGGGGGGTCATTTTGTGGCAGGGAAAACAGTGGAACTTGCAAACTTAGTTTCTTCATACTAAGCTTAATTTTTTTCATATATGCAGAAAAGCTTCGTCCATGTCAGTGGAGGATCAACTGCAATGCTTACTTCATTTTTTGGAGGGTTGTTACGTATCGGCATGTCTCCTTTTATTAAAAAAACTATTTACATTTCATTCACAGTTTCTTATCTATTTGACATGTCTTTATTCTTGTCCTATGCAATGTTACACAACATTTCTGACCTTGATGAACAAGGGAACTATTGGAAGCAACCATTATTCTGTGGTTTCATAACCGTGGACTCCCTCATATCAATATTATTTAACATAACCAGTAACTATGCAACCAGTCCCAATTCCTCTATCCATTTCATTAAAAAAAAAAAAAGTTTACAACCTTATACCCCAACAGTAAGTTATAATTTACTTGTGGATTTCTTTAAAACAAAAATATTTCTATCTTACGTTGTTGTTTTTCTGGTTTGTGTACATTTGTAAATGTGTGTGTATTTCCCTAGTTGTTCTAATCGAAAACAATTACGAAATAGTAAGAGCTGACCAAAGGGGAAATAATTCACTCTTGTGACCAGATAAATAATAATTCTAGAAAATGATGCCAACTGAGGGTTAGAATTGGCAATAAAAGATACAAACTCTTTTAAACTAGAATTTTGCTTAAATGCAGAATTAGTAATTGACTTGTGCGTTTTCATTTCTCTCCCCCCCCCCCCATCTTACAATTTAAAAAGGACCGATATCCACAGGGAATGAATAAACTAATTTATTCAGATGCAAAATCCATCTTTCTTTTAGTGGGGAAAAAAAAACATTAGGAAGTTAATAAATCGAATCAACCAGTTTGCAACTAAAATATAGTTTGAGGTATCCATGTTTGCATAAAGTTTCATATCCTCAAAGTCATATTTGCATAGGTTACTTATTAAAAGTAGTTTTATAATGTCCCCCAGAGAGAAAAGCAATTAAAATTTTATAGATTTGCAACTAACCCCCCCAAATCTTTATTCAGCTGGGGACACACACATTTAAAACCAATAAGCTACATAATACCCAAAACGAACTAAATCCACTTAAAATACCTATGATTATGCAAAAGACTGATGTTTTGCGATCCTAATTATACATAAAGAGGGTATTTGAAAATTTAGCATGCTGGAGATACTTTGTCATAAATAATAATTTGGGAGGGGAGTGTAACTATTGCACTGTTTCCTGATTCTTCTTGGTTTGACAAAATTTCATTGTGTTCTTAGCCAGATCCTCATAAATGAGCTAGACTGTTGTGATTTGTACACACTGACCAAAAGTTACTGTTAAGACACTTCTCATCTCTTTGTCAGAGCTGCCCCTCAAATGACACTCAGGTGGAAGGATTATCAGGAAGGGAGGGGAGGAAAGGAAGTGGGTCACTAGACCAGGAGATGAGCCCATTTGGGGGGTCCTAAGGCAGTTTATGCTTGTTCAAAGTGGGGGCGGGGAGGCTGAATTTTCTCTGAGAAAATTTAAGTTCAGTTCTGCACATTTTCACATTGGATTGTGAATCATGAACATTTGCCAGCACTTTAGTGAGATTATTTTCTGATATGTACATTTCTGTATGTTATATTAATCTCTGTATATTATATTCACTAGTATAGTTATTTTCATGCACATTTTACACATATCAGTACACATATTTTGACTAGGGAACTGCCTTGAAAGATTTGGCTTTCATGTTGTTTCAAAGGAAATGTGGATTAGATAGACTTCTCTTTAAGTGCTACCTGACTTGAATTTCTCCTCCATCCCAACCCTGAGCTTTCCACTTCCCCTGATTCCCACCACGCCAATGAAAATTGATTTAGCTAAGTGTCTTCACCTAAATCTAATTCTAAACTTGAGAGCTTCTCCTCAGACAAAACATCAGGGGAATTCCAAGGGAATCATGGAATCATAGAATTCTAGAGTTGGAAGGGATCCTGAGGGTCATCTTCTCCAAACCCCTGCAATGCAGGCAAGTCAAAAGAGTTTTGACAAAACTAGCTAAAATTAAGTCTCAAGTGATTCTTTGGAGCAATGGTCATTGTTGTGGCAGCCATGTGCACAATCATGTCCTTGAAGTCTTCTCCTGCTGCCCACAAAGTCTATGGATTATTTTCCCTCTTGCTGTCCCTTGGTTATGACTGTGAAATTGATCTTTTACTCCCTTGAAAAATACATAAAGCTGAAGGAGGAAGTTGGAAGAGTGGCACTCTTTCCCATTTCCTCTTTCAGCTCTATGTGCTTTTTAAGGCTCAGATTAATTCTACTGAATTTCACTTTCCCCCAGATCCTTTGGGAAAGTGGCAATCTCTCTCCCTCTCTTGGGGTGAGGGCTGGAGAAGAGAAAGAAGTGACTAGAGGGGGTTGCATTCATGGCACTTGCTTAAAGATTCACATGTTCCCAGAGGCCTGAAAAAAGGCTGATGATCTGGATGGTCAGCTTCCAAAGAGAACAATAAATCTACTTTTGCAAAGCAAAAATAGTTGAAGGTTGCTTTAAAATGCTGAATACACTGCTCAGGGAATTCTACTGTTGCTAGCACAGCATATGGAGGCATTGGGGGCCTTGCACTCAAATGTCCTCACAAAAATGAGAATAATTTATGGATGAAGCTGAATGGGAAAGCTTAAACATAAGAAGACCCTGCTAAATCAGGCCAATGACCCGTCTAGTCCAACATCATGTCCTCACAGTGCCCAATCAGATGGCCCATTGGGAAACTCACAAGCAGCACCCGGGCACAACAGCACTCCCCCCCTCCTATGTTTTCTAGCAACTGGCATTCAGAAGCATTACTGCCTCTGACCATGGAGGCAGAACATAGCAACTGACAGCCTTATCCTCCCTGAATTTGTTCAATCCTCCTTTAAAGCCATCCAAGTTGGTGGCCATCACTGCCTCTTGTGAAACTAAGCTTGCTTGCCTGCTTCCTTCCTTCCTTTCATCTAAATTCTGCTTGATATTTTGCTTCAGGCAAAGCTCAGTGCCTCTGAAGTTTTCCTCCAGACCTAAGCCATTCAAAACACTTTGGAATGTAATATATGGAACTGGAAGGCTGTGGGAATGCTCCTGCATTAGGCTGACTCATGTAAAATGGAGAGCTGAATTGTAAAGTCACTGCATTCTAATAAATGTAGACACTTGACCAAACAAGGGCTAACAATTCTGCCCCACACTACCATACCCTGAATGCAAATGCCATGGAGGTGTCCCCCAGTCTGTGCATTTTTGCCCACACAATTTGGGTGGAGAACTGTATTACAAACATCAAAGGATAGCTATGTTTTGGTCTGTGTTTTGTTTCAGAAAGGTGTAAATTAGGTGGGCTTGCCTTTAAATGTGAACTGAATGGAAATTCTTACTATTCCTGGTCATATTCTCTGTCTCTTGTGAAACAGATGCTGTCACACCTCTGCAATCCCAAGCACGTTTCAAATCAAACTATGCCATTCCAATTGATCAAAAGCCTTTTCCAGGAATCCTTCAGAAATATCTTCTTTTCATGCTTCTCCTGAAGAGTAGTCTCTATGCTAGATGCCTGATTGAATAGCAAATTGACAATCTGAAAGTAGTGCTTGGAAAAGTCAGGCCCAGGGGCCAAATACAGCCCTGGAGGCCTCTCTATCTTGTCTTTGGGGTCTCCCCAGGCCATGCCCCTCACCAGTCCTGCTTCACACCCTAATTAAGTGTTTTTGCCTGCCTGGCTAGAATGTGTCAGTGAACTCTGACAAAGCCTCTTGCTGCCTGGATGTAGGATAGAAACGAGTACATGAGTATGTGTAGAAACAAGGCTAGTACAGAAAGGTAAAATTTACATTCATTGCTCCACCCACTTTTGCCTCTGGTGTCACCATAGACATGTAGCCCCTGGCAGATTGTCCAAGAGGGAAGGTGACCCTTGGGCTGGGGAAAAAGAAGGTTCCCCACCCCATTCCTAGAGGAAGCACAGATGGCCTTGCTTTACTTGATTTGTTCAGGATACCAGTGGTGCTCTCTTTGCAATAGCAGGTTCCTAAGGGTGGGGCAGGTTATAATGCACATTTGCAGAAGCCACTCTGTGCATGTTCAGGGTGTTCAATTCCTTTATGAATACTGACACCATGCAAACCCTACAACGCTCCTCCATAGGAAAAAAATGTATTCAAACCCCAGAATCAATATTTTCAGAGAGCCAAGTGACAAATTGAAGGTTAACAGGAATTTTCCTTTTCTATTCTTTTTCCTGTTTGGCTCTAGATAACGTTGAGCTACCATTTATAGCTTTTGCCCTCAAAGATCCAGTAGCCTTTTCAGCGCTGCAAGCTCACAGAGAAAATACTTTTAGCCGCCACATGCTAATGACACACCTTTGTGGAAATGAAATGAGGATTGACTGAGTTGCACTCCGTACGATCGGATATTCCAAGTAAGGAACGAAAAGCAAAAAAAAACACAAAAAAAAAACACTCGGAACTCCAGTTGCATACCAGGCACAAATAGCAGAACTGGAGTGATAAGGCTAATCCGTAAGTCAGAGTGGGGAAAAAAAAGGTTAACTTTCTTACCTGTCAGACACAGCATGCCTCAGCCAGCTCATGCAAATTGATTTTATTCACCAAACATGTGTATGTGTTTCTTCATTACCAGAATAAGCAGCACTTTGAGAAAGCAACTGAGCATGCAGAACATTTCAACATTCATTCATTGTTCCATATAGATATTTAGGGAACTGAATCCATGAACAGCACTTTAAAGTTATATGATATATACTCTATATGTATGCATATGTACCATTTGTTTCACCGTTATGTTTTTAATTTAATGCCACTCCCCACCTTAAAAGGAATGGAAATATAAAATTCATTAACAGTTGCTTCCTTGACAAACTCTCCCCAGTTAGGTTTCCAGAGGTGCCATTTTCCCTAACAGCTCATAAAGCCTGAACATTTTCTGTAAGTGAAAATGAGAGTTCTAAGACCTTTTGCAAATCATCCAGGTATTTTATTCCTTTCCTCTGCTTCTTTGAATATTTATTTGATTTTTAAAGTTCTGTTTTCTCTTTCAATGGAAAGCTGATGTTGTCAAAGTTAAGGTATTTCTATTCTGTCCATCATTCTGTGTGATCAGATTTTATTTGAGTTGGATCTCTTTGCTCCCCCAGTGATGTTGGACACAATCAAACTATGAATAAGCATCCGTATGTAAGTTCCACTGACTGCAATGGGAGAGAGTGAAGGCTGGGCTTCACTTACACATTGAGCTCAGTGGGATAGGCAATGAAATGATGGGACCAGTGTGACGGGCAATGTTTACTCAGAAGTAAGTTCCACTGAGGTTTGCTCTGCACTTGTGAGATTGTCAGCACTGTCAAACTCAATGGAACTTACTTCTAAATAAACAGAAACAGAATTGTGCTATTACCATCCTATTCTATGCATGTTTGCCCAGTAATTAAGTCCCAGATCAACAGGGACTTGCTTCCAAAATTGGGGTGTGTGTGTGTGCAAGAAAGCACTGTTTTGTTTCTGCTGCTGATCATTTCCCACCAATAACTTTAAGCTCTGTATATCTTTTGTTTCCATTGGCTTTAATTAGGGTTTAACATGGATTTATCTTTCAAGAAGTAAAGGAACATAAAGCTAAATGTCAGGATGATGCCAGACTTTGGAGAGCCATGTGCAGTCTCTCCATTCCTTGCTAAGTTCATGGTAAATTTGGTTTAGATGTGACTACGCAGTTATCCAATATCTTATAAGGTGGGCAACTAACCTTTTTAGTAATGGCTCTTCATGGATTATAACTATGTAGCCTTAAAGACTACAGCTATGCACAGAGCAAGAAAACATGAAACCTAAGCAGAGCACAAGGTGTCTAAGTAGCACAATTTCCAACTGAGGTATGTATTCAGCAGTAAATTATTTTTTACCTGTCACTGTAGGCAGCTGCGGTTGCTGTGGTAGGCTGGGCATACCGGTACGCAGCATAACCACCCTAAAACACAAAGACACTCTAATCAGATTAGAATTACAGACAGTAACAAATTTAGAGGGGCGGGGAGAACCACATACACACAACACCACAAATAATTAGTAACAATTAGTTTGGCTTATGAGTTTCACATACAGCTACAGAGAGCTTCAAACAGTATAATTGTTAATGGCAGTTTCTAAAACCAGCTTGTACATTAGCTGAATGAGCTGGTGCACATCAGAAGAGACATAATGAAATATGAATTTACATACAAATCCAGAGCATTGCCTGCTCAGAAAGGTCTCAACGAGATTTACTCCTATTGTAAGTGTGCATGCGAGTCCAGCCTCAGAGTTTTCCCTGAGTTTCATCCTCATAGATAGACTTGCTATGCCTGTAAAGAAGTTAAGTCTAGCTGAGTTCAGAGGAGCTTACTCCTAGGCAGGTGTGTATTATGTGGTCTTAATCGAAGTGTGTAATTCACAGCTCTTTTTTTAAAAGGGGATTAGATAGATTCACGGAGAGAGAGGAGGAAACCATGACTGTTAAACCATGACTGTGAATGACTGAGGTCCTCCTCCAAGGGTCTTCTGCTGGTTCCCTCACTGCGAGAAGCAAAGTTACAGGGAACCAGGCAGAGGGCCTTCTCAGCAGTGGTGCCCTCCCTGTGGAATGCCCTCCCTTCAGACCTCAAGGAGATAAAGAATACACAACTGGTTATTATTTAAATATGATGTAAAGCGCCCAGAGTGGCTGGGGAAACCCAGCCAGATGGGCAGGGTATAAATAATAGAATTATTATTATTAATGTAGTCTTCAAGTACAGTTGCAGTTTACATTTGGTTACCACATGTGGAGAATCAACAGAAGGCAGGGGTGTGGGTGATTGATCATGATATGCACTGATTGGGAGTGCCCAATGCCTGGCATGAATGAAGTTGACTATTTCCTATAATTGCCAGGTGAACTTAAGGGTTCCGTCCGAGGATAGAGCTCTGAACAATTTCTAGTTCATCTTCATGGTCATTCCCACACCACACCATGCAAGAAAAGGGTCCAGAAATTTAGCATTCTTTTTTTTCTTTTTTTTTAAGTAAATCAATTGGTCATTGATAAAGAAAGTCAGCAAGCAAAAGGCTGAGGTAATGTTCTACGGCTGAATAGGCAGATGCTACTGCTGCTTAGCCACTTCATCACAGTTGCTAAGCAGTAAGAAGGAAGGAATGTGAGGTATTTTCTATATCTTCCCTGATGAAGAGGTCCACTTCTAAGAGGAAGGAGTTGCAGCAAGAAGTATAGGAACAGGAACTAAGTGAATGACTCCTTGTGACGTTAACATCTGTGTGACTGGCACAAATCACATAGGGCAAGCCTTTCCTAGTAGGGAAATAAAATTACTAGCTTCACATGTTGACATTTGATCTGCCAGATATTTTATTACTTGTATGTGGCCCCTGATTTACTTTGGAAGTGCCAAATGGCATCTGGCTCAACACTTTTAAAAGAGATTGTACAACAGGGTGAACCTTGACCAGATGGTGCAATGCAGTTTCTTAGGCAGGAGTTCCAATTCACTTGTGAACATCTGTGAATACCTCCAATTACATTGCACTGTTGGTTGCAACTTGCTTGCAGCCTTGTTACTATTAGTAGTAGTATACCCCACCCACTCTGGGCAGCTTCCAACATATATAAAAATATAATAAAACATTAAACATATGTAGTTATTGAAAAAGGTTAGCAGTGCAGCCTCTATCTGACTGCTTGCCTGAACTTCTGTATTTATTATGCATGCATACTTTTAAATGAAATGCATATATTTAGGGGCCTCAACCTGAATAAAATATTGGGGGAGTGGGAGATAAGCCCCACCCCCAAATCCCAGCAACAGACGTATCTAGTGCTGGTGAAGGTTTATTCCCCACCCCACTCCAATTTTTATCTCCAAAACAGTTCTGTGATGTTGACTCAAGAAACAGTTCTGTGATGTTGTTTTCAAGAGACTGGTCCAGGGATACTCTGCATTCTTAAAACTAAAAAAGGGACTTGAACCCAACTCTCCTCAGGCCCAAGTTTCTAGGCATCTGGTTGAGCACCACTTGCACCCAAAATCAATGAATGCGGGTTCCAAAATTATGTATTTGCCTGCTTGGGCATATTTTTTAGGACCCATCTTATTTCTGTGACAGCACGTTGCTTTAAATTGCTTTAAATTGCTTTTAAATATTGAGTTTCAATTGTTGTAAACTGCCCTGGGACCTTGGGTTAACAACAACAACAACAATAACAACAACAACAGTTGGGGAGCTTTCTCCCTCCAGGCATCAGGGACTGGCTGGATGATGAGGAATGGTGGGAGGCCCCAGCTGGGGAACCACCAAGAGAACCCCAGAAGAAGAAGAAGAGTTTGGATTTGATATCCCGCTTTATCACTACCCGAAGGAGTCTCAAAGTGGCTAACATTCTCCTTTCCCTTCCTCCCCCACAACAAACACTCTGTGAGGTGAGTGGGGCTGAGAGACTTCAGAGAAGTGTGACTAGCCCAAGGTCGCCCAGCAGCTGCATGTGGAGGAGCGGAGACGCGAACCTGGTTCCCCAGATTACGAGACTACCGCTCTTAACCACTACACCACACTGGCTCTTTTTGTGTGCTGACCTGCATATGAACCAGCCCTGACACCAAGTCATCTGAATTAGGTACTCCTAGTTTAATTTTTTAAAATGATAAGCAACCAGAAGCTGCTTCCTCTCTCATCCTAGTAGAGCTCCTTGAATCTGCCCCATGGAGCAAGCAGTTTGCATTCTCTCTCTCTCTCTCTCTCTCTCTCTCTCTCTCTCTCTCCAGTCATAAAGACTGTAATAAATTATGTCAGAGGTTTTTGCCCAATCCCACCTCTCTTGCCATTAAGCAACCCTTTTACAAGTCAATTTAGAAAGCATCTTGGGAAACGAAGTCCAAATGTGGGGGGGGGGAGCAGCAATGCCCATCAACTTTGCCCCCCTCCTGGCTCCGTCAAATATTTTACTAGTAGGGGAGCAAAGAGATCTGGGCCCCTATGAGTTGATGCCTGTGCATATATTAGACATAGAAAAAGGCCACAAGTCTCCAGTACAAGAACAAATTGCTTCCCTTTGTAACTTCCTATGGCTTAGGGAAGAAGGAAGCTACAAAACAGAGCCTTGAAGTCCGTACAGAGATATGTATAGAACCCTGATACAAGCATGCCTAAAATTAGCAGTACTGTACACTAAATTTTTGCTTGTGAGTGCCACTTCTTTCAGCCAACCACTCATCTCACCAGTGGTCTGCACTCGGCAGTCTCCCCTGGTGCCCATGTCCACATTAAATCCCATCACGGGGAACTCCTTCCAAGGGTACGATCAGGAGCATGGTCAGCTGGGGAGGCTGCAGAATGCTGGGGAAATGTTATTGAGGGAGGGACCACATATGCCACTCTCAGCCACTCACAATGGTGAGATACATTCAAAACTCCACATCCCCAGAAAGTCTTAATAAATTCTCAAGTGCCCTGAAAATGAGGCAGGAAAATGGAAATCTCCTTCAAAGCGAGGAAAAGAGGTGGGTGGGGACTTGCAAGAATTTGGAGGACAGATTTTGGCACTACTTAAAATATGAATGCTCTAACTTCACTGGATTATTGAATAGTTTGCAACAAAGGATTCCACTCCCCCAGAATTAACATTTACTTGTATGTGACAAGTAAAACTGTTCCATTATAAGCAAGTGAGGGGTGGGGGGTGGGGGGGATCTTGGAAAGGAACTGTGTGCAGTGATGCATTGATGATCAAACTGTGAAAACAGCCATGCTTCCTGTTCAATGGACCACGGAGTTATATCAACCGTTTCCAAATGATCTCACAGCATGCCAATTAACAGTCAGAACCCGGTCTCCATAGATAAGGCAAACAACATTTACATCCCAATTAGAATCTGCCCGTTCCATTTCCCTCTGGGATTCAAGGGTCTTCCCACTCCCCCATAGTTTACAAGATAACGAAGAGGAGGGGAGATCAATTGGCTTTCACAAGATTTCCCAACTCCTGGCTTTTACTGCTGAAGTGAGCACAACAATTTAGGGAGGAGAGGATTTCCCCATCCAGTCACTTTATAATCCCTCAGTTTCACTCTGCCCTGCATTTTGCCTGCATTTTAATTTAACTAGGAAACTCATGAAAATGAATTCCAGGGTTGGTGCATACTATTTGTATCCCCAAAGCTACTGAATCACACATATACATTGTAAGTAAGTAAGTAAGTAAGTAAGTAAGTAAGTAAGTAAATAAATAAATAAATACACATTTGTATTCTTTTCATATGGTTCTTTGAATATGCACTTGTGTTTTGATAAAACACAAATGCAGTATAATCTTGTACAATGACAAGGGGTTTCAATATCCCCTTCCCCATTCCTGAGAGATTAACAGAGAGAAGTCTGATTATTCTGTCAATCTCCATGTTTTTTTTTCCAGTTTCTCATTTCCCCCCAACCTTAAATCCAGTTTGCCACATTAACGTATCAGTTTGTGTGAGAAAAGTCCTCACAAAAATTAGCCAGTGTTTGAGTGCACATATCTCCTAATGGACACTTTTTAGCATGCAATTTTGCCTGCAAATTTGAAAGAATTTCCCCTCAAACAATGGACTTTTGCATCTTATATTTACTCATATGCATTTTTATAGAATTTGTTTCTCTGTTTGGAGAATTTCATTGCAAAATTCAGTGTGACTTTCAAAATTTTGCTGTGTTTTCCCATATATAGTTTCATATAAAAATGCAAACAGAGCTAGATTTCTCTACCAAGCCCTAACTGCTTGAGGGAGAAAGTGGGATCATGCCTGTTGTTGGCCACCTCCCCCAGCACATATTCTGATGTCCCTAGTAGTCAAGGTTGACATGTTCAGCATTAACGAGAAAGAGGTGTGTGTGTGTGTTTGACCCTGGGATCCCTGGGCAAATCAGGGTTCTTGATAATTTAAAAGAGTCCTAGGTGTATACAGCTGTATGTGAGATCCTTTCAGAGGTGCCAGGTTGCCCCCAAGGTTGAGGGGGCCTGGCGTACATTGCATATGTGTAACATCGCACATGAAGTCATGCACATCTCCTGACACCATTGAGGACGGTGCAGCCTTCTGCTAAACCGCACTGGTCCCCACAGCATCTCCCGATACTGGGCAGGCCAGTGGGAACCTTTCATTTCATTTCACTTTTAATCTGTATACTACCTTTCTATATTACTATACACAAGGTGGTTTACAAGCTGAAGAAACAACAAAATAGACATCAAAAAGCACACACGTTTCTACATCTAATGATTCCAGAAAAGGAATCTTTCTCAGTCCTCTACCTGGACTGCACCTGGGGCCTTCAGCATGTGTTTGCGTGTGTTCCAACACCTCATATCGCAAAGCTGGCTTATCTCTGAGAAATGAGCTTTTGACATCTTTTCCAGCAAGCTGACCATTTCTGCCAGATCTCTTGTTTGCTTGTTCTTAGGCTCTGTTTTTCTGAATGTTTTCTCCTTAATACTTTTCACCCTGCATGTGATGTGTAAATCCACATGTGCCCATAACCACATCCTCCCCCCCCTCTCTCTCTCTCTCTCTCTCACACACACACACACACAGTATAACTGTCTCTATTTCATGCTGTTCTTGTCCAAGCAACGTCTCTGCTGTCAGGTTTTTCTATTTCTTCCCTTCTCTTCACCACAGAGATTTGGTTTATTCCATTTAAACCAGCTAACCGAGCCAGAGCTGGGTGGTAATCGATCTCGGAGCCAGTCAATATTTCAGGACTCTGTAGGGAACTAATAAATTCTGAATCACATATTTTCTCTCCCCCACACATCTAGATTTTATTCTCCTCAGCAAACAATGGAAAGGGGCAGAGTGAAAACAACCGTAGAGAGAAAATTGAGCTGTGGTCTAGGTGCTCTCCTTGAAGAAATATGAAAATACTCTGCGGAGCCCATCAAAGTTGAATCATGGCTTTCCATTTTTGTTCAGGCCTTCACTGGCAAGGAAAAGGAAGCTTCACATGAGCCATGATGAGGCAGAAAATTCTTACACGGTTTAAATAGAATCGCTCACATGCTGGACATTCCTTGAGAAGCTTCAAATCATCAATCAATCCATTCATCTGTCAAATCAAGGGTACCAAAAAATGATAAGCGGTTGTGGTTGGTAGCCATGGGGCTGCTGGGCTAGAAGGCAGGGATACCCAAAAGTAAGTGGAACCAGAGCTCATGGCAGGCAGAGCCAACTAATTCTTGCTTTGTCCCCAAGGGCGATGCTGATATTAAGGAGGAGGAAGTTTCTGTTAAGTATAATTGTTTAATTGTACATTGAAATGTAAAATAACTCTGAATGTGTATTGCTAAAGGGTTTATATTGGAAAATTATATTGAGCTAAACGAGGAGTTCTCAAAGTGCCACCAGGTTGTGCTCTCTCACATGCTGCTTTAACCTTAGATCACATGTATAAAGTTGAAAATCGCCATTTTGTGTGAATCTTTGCTCTCTGAAAGCCACCAAAGACAAAGGTGTGCTATTGACCGCTCTCTTGAAGAGAAATCAGGGCCAGGCTGAAATGGAGTCTGTGCAGAGAGAAAGACCTTTGATTTTAGGTCAGTTTGGAGTTGTTCCATATTTGTATGCTTGGACAAGCATTTAACATCAGGCAACTATCTAAATGTATCATTACTTGGTTTTTGTGTCAATTTGAAGAAAGTTCTGTTAGTAAAGTTTTGGAACCAAATATTTTGGTCTTGACAATTTTCTTCCCTAAGAGGAGTCAGTTTTTATTCACCCCATTGCTTCAAACTGCACAATATTAATATCTTCAATAGTTTCAGTATTAATATCTTCAAATGTTTAAAGGCATTGTGTACATTCGTGAGTGTAATAGTGCTCATTTCTCTTCATATAGACTTTTTGTATACAATTTTTCCTAACTGTATGCAATTCCCCTAATATGCATTTCTCTGTGTTATTTTCACTAATATATGAAATTTTATGTTCATTTTCTCCTCATATACTCATATAATCACTTCTTCTTTGCCAAGATAAAGGGGCAGGTTGTGAATAGGAGAGGCTGTTATGGAAAACATCCGCTATTGGTTTTGAGTGTTCAACAGAAGTGTTGGAAAACCTGACATGATTCTCAAGGTGAGTATGGGTGACTTGTCTTACATCACTAGGAAGAATTCCCAAACTTACTTTGATTTTTGCTTAGTGCAAAATGCCTGCAGTAACTTCCTTTACTACAATAACTATCAAATGTGCTTCTAAATTACATTTGTTTTTACATTTCTGTGTTGCAAACAGCTATTTCAAATTGCATTTATTTCATATATATATATATATGTATGCTTTCGTAGATTTTCACGGGTACAGGAATGCAGGTTTTGGTGTCCTCGGGTGTCTTCCCGTGTAAAAGATGGGGTGTCTAGGCGACGTTTCGACGAGGTCTCACTCGTCATCTTCAGGCTGGTGTTTTCGGCTTCTTGTTACTGGAACAGAGCAGGGTCTCAGTGTTTGAGTTCCTATAAATACTGTTGAGGTGTGGTGTATAGCCTCCAATGTTCTTGGGCAGAGAGGAAGTTCCCAGGCTAGTGTGCCTTTTCTTCTTTTGTTCCTTAATTACTTGAGGGATATCTTGAGTGATTTCTTGAGTGATATCCTGAGTACCACTTAGGTGGGTCATTAGGTGTGGATTAGTTGCTAAAGCCTTTGTGTCTTGACCTCTTGAACTTTGTGAAGAGTTTTTCTGAGAAGATGCACTTAGTTGTGCTCTGGCTTGGCTTCGTGTATAGGGGCGAGCTGTGGTTTTGTGGCCTGTGCCAGCCAGATCTGTGTAGCCAAACCATGGTGGCACCTCCGGATGCTGCACCCCCCTGCAATCCCTACACAGATCTGGCTGGCACAGGCCACAAAACCACAGCTCGCCCCTATACACGAAGCCAAGCCAGAGCACAACTAAGTGCATCTTCTCAGAAAAACTCTTCACAAAGTTCAAGAGGTCAAGACACAAAGGCTTTAGCAACTAATCCACACCTAATGACCCACCTAAGTGGTACTCAGGATATCACTCAAGAAATCACTCAAGATATCCCTCAAGTAATTAAGGAACAAAAGAAGAAAAGGCACACTAGCCTGGGAACTTCCTCTCTGCCCAAGAACATTGGAGGCTATACACCACACCTCAACAGTATTTATAGGAACTCAAACACTGAGACCCTGCTCTGTTCCAGTAACAAGAAGCCGAAAACACCAGCCTGAAGATGACGAGTGAGACCTCGTCGAAACGTCGCCTAGACACCCCATCTTTTACACGGGAAGACACCCGAGGACACCAAAACCTGCATATATATGTATATATATATATAATCAAAACTGCCTTTTACAAAAATAAGTCTTCATATCCCCTGGAAGCTAATCTTCTCCTTTTTGTCACTGAACATGCAAAGGATTTCAGCTTAAATGTCTCAAAAGTAACATTGGTAATAAATAAAAATTATAGGTTTTCCCTTCCTCCAAGTACCACTTAATGAATTCTTAATGTTCATTCCAATTTAATGTAATCAATCTCTTGGTATACCAATGCTGATGATGCAACAGCAACACAATTAGGTTGCAGAAAGCTATACGTAGTGACAAAATGATGTTTAATTACCTCTGTTTTTAGGATTGATTGCTTAGTGATTGAAGGCTGTCATATATGATTAAGATCTGAAATTACAGTATGGTTTAAAGGTAAAGGTAAAGAACCCCTGACAGCTAAGTCCAGTCATGAATGACTGGGGTTGTGGGGCTCATCTCACTTTTCTGGCCAAGGGAGCCAACGTTTGTCCGCAGACAGTTTTCCCGGGTCATGTGGCCAGAGCCTTCCCACCAGAGCGGTACCTATTTATCTAATTGCACTTTGTGCTTTTGAACTGCCAGGTTGGCAGGAGCTGGGATAGAGCAACGGGAGCTCACCCTGTTGTGGGGATTCGAACCGCCAACCTTCTGATCGGCAAGCCCAAGGCTCAGTGGTTTACACCACAGCGCCACCCGCATCCCAGTATGGTTTAGGAGTAGCTTAATTCTTTATGGAATTATCAATGTACAAAGAGAGATTTTTTAAAGTTTATTAAATGTTTTGGAAGACACAGAAGTTGTCATGAGCATTATCCAGTTCTGTTGCTCTCAAACACCCTAACTTTACACTTAAATCTCTAGTATCAAGGGTATGTATGCACTGCAAAAGCTTATGTGAAAGTTGCACAAGTCAGATCTAATAAACACAATTGTTACTTCGTATGAACTGTATCAGGCTATACCCAACATTTCCATGTTTCTGTTATGGGAGTCTCTCCTTTTCTCCTGCCCAGGAAAGCTTACTTTGGTCTTTTCATTCAGAAAGTCTTGATTAACTTCAAAGAAACCACAATATTTCCTAGTTTGCAGTCTGAAAACACCAATGGAAAGCAATCTTATGCTGCATCCACACAGCATTTCTTTCCATTTCCCTGACTGTTAGATTCGGCATTCTATCTGAGTTTTCACACTACAGTGGTACCTCAGGTTACAGATGCTTCAGGTTACAGACTCTGCTAACCGAGAAATAGTACCTCGGGTTAAGGACTTTACTTCAGGATGAGAACAGAAATCGAGCAGCAGCAGCAGCGGGAGGCCCCATTAGCTAAAGTGGTACCTCAGGTTAAGAACAGTTTCAGGTTAAGAATGGACCTCTAGAACAAATTAAGTTCTTAACCCGAGGTATCATTGTACATCAAAGCCACTTCTGAAAATCTAGCAGACTGTAAACTGTTTAGTGCTCATTTCCATGTTATCTGATTCCAGAAAGAAAAATAAATCCGGTTTCAGACCCCTTAATCTAGATAATCACAGGAGCAAAGTGACAAAATTTGGGGCAGTATTCTTTGGGGCATACAGTTCTTTCCTGCTGCTTTTTATGGGGGAACAGAAGCACACATGTGTGTAAAGGGTGAGTGTCCAAAGATGTCCACTAGTCTGGATGAAATGTAGTGCGAAATGCCGACATATTGGTCAAAAGGCCACAGTTCCATAACGTAACAGCTACTGCTGTGTGAAAGGAATATTAGAAAATGGGACAGAAGTGCTAGCATTATAATCAGGAAAACTAATGTCTGAATGCACCCTTATTCTGTTTCTCCCTCTTGAAGGACCCATACATACTGACCCAAAGCTGCCCAGAGTGGCTGGGGCAAGCCAGCCAGATGTGTGGGGTATAAATAATAAAATTATGATTATTACCCATTGGCTGTCAACTGGCTGTTTCAATGTATGATCAAGGAGCGACATGAATGTCCTCATTAAGAAGAGCCTGGCTGCTGAATCAGGCAAAAGGTCCTCCTAGTCCAACATCCTAGTCTTACAGTGACCAATCAGATTACTGTTGTTGTTGTTGTTGTTGTTGTTAATTGAAATTATGATTACCAGTGGCTTTTTCCAGTAAAGTGTATTCAAGCAACTTGACAATGAAATACAGCATATAAAACAAATTAAAACCAGAGAGAATTAAAAGAAACCACCACCCTAACAATACAAGCTATAGAATAATACTCATCCAACAATATATTAATAAAGGCCAAGTCCTAAAAGATGAGGAGTCAACATCAATTAAGGAGTCAACATCAATTAACTGATGGTTGGGGTAAACAAAAAAGTCTTAGCCTAGCACCTTAGAACTGACAGAGAAGCAGCAGTGGCATCCCCCTAGGAAGAGCATTCCATAGACAGTCATCACCAGGCACAAGCCTTGGCAATATGCCGCCCTGTGCAAGACCATTTGATGCCTTCTCCCTAGTCTTCATGGCTCTGGCTTAAGTCAGGCTTTGGGAAGGAGGCACAAGGCTCTGGCAGAGTCTAAGAGCCCTCCCACCTCCTTCCCAAAGCTTGGTAAGCACTTGCCTGGCTTTGAGAAGGATGCAGGAGGACTCTAGGACACTGATGCTCCATGAATTTGTCTAATCTCCTTTTAAAGCCATCCACATTGGTAGCCGTCATGGCTTCTCGCAGAAGCAAATTCCATAGTTTAACTATGCATTATGTGAAGAAGCCCTTCCTTTCATCTCCCAACATTCAGTCTCATTGGATGACCCCATTGGAAGAGGAATGGACAGGGCAAGGATCTATTGCTAGAACTGATGCTGACTAAGAACTAGAAGACATAGAGGCTATGGAGGCCAACGCTTTGGGGCAGTTGGTTGACCTATTGAACTGCCAAAGCTGTATCTGTGGTTGCATGCAGGTCTGCAGAACATGTGAAACCAGATTCAAGGAAGGCACAAGACATACACATGATGAAGACAGTACAAGACTTCCACTGGTTGCTGGTATGATGGAAATCAGCAAATGGGAAATGGGATTTTCAGACACTTAGCTTCTGTGCCTTTAAGAGTATTCTGAGATGAAGGAATTTAGCAGGAGAAGCTTATTGTCCTGGTGTGTAGGTAAAGCAATGGGGATGGTGGAACTTCACCTGATTAATTTCCATGTTTTTGAATGGATAGGAGCCTTGTCAGCAGGGAAAGGTGACCATCACAGGTACAGATAGACTCAGAGCACCTCTGTAAAGGTCATCAATGAATGAAACCAACCAAATGATGATAGATGTAATGAATATAGAGAGATTCCAAACAGAATGATCTCTTTTTATTTACTGATGCTCTTTTAATTAATTAATATTCCGGTGATGGCCAAATGGATGAAACAGAGACAAAGCTTATGCAGCAAAACTCACAAAACAAATCAGCAAGTAAAAAATAAAGGTGACACCATCAATGCACAGCATGCACATCAATGAATACTTACATAAATGTCTGCACCATAAAATCCATCCTGGTAAACAACACTGCAAGGATGCACACACAAAGAAGAACATCCATATTAGTGCATTTCCACATGCAAATACTACCAACCCCACAACTCTCAAGGTTAGTCTCAACATGAGAACAAAAACAAGAAATCAAACCAAAATACACACACACACACACACACACACACACACACACACACATACATATAGATAGATAGATAAATTGATTTATATAAGTATATATAAATATGCTCAAGGTGGAACACTTCACATTAATTAAGGATGCTGGAGGGTCATCACTCCCCATCTATTACAGTGGTACCTCGGGTTACGAACTTAATTCATTCCAGAGGTCTGTTCTTAACCCAAAACCGTTCTTAACCTGAGGCGCACTTTTGCTAGTGAGGCCTCCTGCTGCCGCCGCGCCAACTGGCGTACGATTTCTGTTCTCATCCTGGGGCAAAGTTCTCAACCCGAGGTACTACTTCCAGGTTAGCGGAATCTGTAACCCAAAGTGTTTGTAACCTGAAGCGTTTGTAACCTGAGGTACCACTGTATAAGGAAAACTGTGCTCCTTAACATTTACCTGTATTTGGAACAGGGTGAGCCTATCATCTTAATCCCACATTCTGCCATCATATCCAGCTTAGCTCTGAAACTAGTGCTGTCAGGGGTTCAGGAGCAGAGGCAAGGGCAAGGGAGGAAACAGAGAGCGAAGGGGAGGAGGCAGAAGAAAAGATGAGTGATGACGACGACCCGAGATCTCCGAGTCTTTCCAGTGAATCGGAGGATTCACAGAAAGGAGCACCAGTGGCCAAGGCAAGGGGGGAGTTTAGGGGGGCACCCCAGGAAGATAGAGCCAGAGGGGACTCAGAGGAGAGCAGTTGGAGATCGGGACCAGCGTCACCGCCAGAGAACAGGGAAGAGGAAGGGAGCCAGGGGGCAAGCGCTGGCAGCTCACAACAGGAGGGAGGGCACGAGTCAGGGGTGGCCACACCTCCATCTGGGAGTGAAGAGACGGTTAGACGGAAGGTGGAAGGTTGGGCGCGCGCGCCAAGTTCAAATGCACAGGAAGGCGGCGCAGTAGGCAGCCCGGAAAGGGAGCCAGGTCCTAAAGCCCGGCGCAAGGAGACAGGAGGGTCCGGGGGGTCAGCGTCAGAAGAATCCCGGAAGGAAGAGACCCAGGGGGGCAGAGGGACCCAGAGAAGAACAGTCAGGCGGAAAAGGTGGAGCAGGGCTAGGATATTAAGTTGGTGTACAAGGGGCGGAGATTCAGACGGAGCTTCGCCGATCTAGCTACTAGACGTAGAGTTGCACGCAGCAGCTTGAGAATGGAAACTGTAACTCAATAAAGACTTTTACTTAATGACCGTTGGCTAGCGTGATCCTCTGTGAGCTAGGATCTTGAAGCAACTCTGACAGTAAGCTCCGTCTCCAAGAATTGTGGGCATATACAGCCTCGAGGAGAGGAGAGAAGCAGGTGCCTACTAGCGAGCTCACGAACGGCAGCCGACATGACGTCTGAACAGCAGATAGCGGAACTCAGAGAAGCAGTGTCACAGCTGAATGCCGAGGCTCTCGCATCCAGGAAGAGAGAGGAGGACGCAGCTGCCGCCTACAGGGATCTCCAGGTCAGGTTGGAAGTGCTTACGAAGCAAGGGCAACAGACACCCAAACCAGAGGGGATTGGTTTGGGGAGACGCACAGGCGGTCTGGTCTCTCACTTCGATGGGAACCTGCAACAGTATCCCAATTTTAGAGCAGACGTGCTGTGTGCACTGCAACTGCTGAATAAAGATTTTAGAGATGAGCAGGAGAAAGTGGGATTCATCATGTCCTATTTGCATGGGGATGCCAGGGCATGGCTGCGCAATTTGTGGAGGAATAACGATCCGGCGCTCCAAAATGCGAATGCCTTTATTAAAGCGATGGATGGGTGTTTTTTATCAAGCATTGACGTGGATCTTGCTCGGCAACAGATTCATGGACTGAAGCAGGGAAAGGCCAGCGTACGGCAGTACCATGCCCGCTTTTTCGCCTTGGCCAGTGCCCTAGAATGGGACAGAGATGCGACTCCTGTAAGAGACCTGTTCTGGGAGGGATTAAACAGCTCTGTGAAAGATGAAATTGCGAGGGGGGAGAGACCCCGGACCACCCAGGAGGTCGTGCAGAGGGCGCTGGCAGTGGGGGTACGGCTGGAAGGACGTCCGTGGAGCAGGGACGAAGGGCGTGGAGGGCGCGAACCAGCCAGGGGCTCCTCCTTCTTTCCCAGAGAAGCAGCACATACGCAATCCACGCCTCCGCCAGGAGGAGGAGCTGAACCGATGGAGGTTGGAGGTGCCAGGGCTCAGTCAGCAACCAGAGCCCTAGCACCAGCAGCAGTGAAAGCGAAGCCTCCTAGAGGGAACAGGAAGTGTTACGTCTGTGAGGAGCCAGGGCATATGGCGAAAGAGTGTCCCCAGAGGCTCCGCAAGCTCACTGCAGCCTCAGCAATGGCGACTGCAGCAACGCAGCAAGGAGAACCACAGCAGGGAAACGACGCAGTCTGGCTGGAGGAAGAGGCACTGGGGCCCAGCCAGACGTATTAATGATGCAGTCCCCAGAGATTTTACAGCCCGTGAACCCCCTCCCGCCCAAACCAGTGGTGAGGCTCACCGCATCGCTCCAGCTGCCCAATGGCATCACCATGGACGTGCCAATCACCATTGACTCAGGCAGCAATGCGGACTTTATAGGGCAGGACTTTGTCAACAAGCATGCTATACAGTTGCTGCCGGCCACACTGCCCCTACAGGTTGTCACGGTGGATGGCAGGGAGCTGCTAGGGGGGCAAGTGGTGCAGCAGACGCCACCAATGGTGATGCGACTTGGGAATCACAAAGAAGTCATCAGCTTCAACGTCACTCAATTGTCGGACACGCCCATTGTGTTGGGCATGAGTTGGCTGGACAAGCACAGCCCAACGCTGGCTTGGTACCAGAGGCAGCTGACCTTCGGCTCTTCCTTTTGTGCTGAACACTGCATCGTGCCCAGGCAGGAAGGAGAGGAAGAAGAGTCACAGCTGCTGCTAGGCACGCTGCAAGCGATTCCCCACAAGTACGCAGAATTTTTGGAAGTTTTCTGCGAGAAGGAGGCAGACAGGCTACCCCCTCACAGGCCATATGACTGCAAGATTGACCTGCTGCCAGGGGCGGCGCTGCCTAAGGGGAGACTGTATTCCATGTCAGAGGACGAACTGCAAGAACTCAAAGAGTTCATAGATCATAATTTGGAGCGCGGTTTCATCCGAGAGTCCGAGGCGGCGGGAGGCAGCCCGGTGTTCTTCGTTAAGAAGCGGGATACGCCCCAAAAAAGACTCGTAGTGGATTACAGGATCTTGAACAGTGTGACTAAGCCGTCGGACTTCCCCATGCCCCGAATTGACGACCTCCTCGCAAAGGTGCGGAAGGGCAGAGTGTTCACCAAGTTGGACCTGCGAGGGGCGTACAACCTCATTCGCATGCGGGAGGGAGATGAGTGGAAAGCAGCCATGTTCACGCCACTGGGGACCTACGAATATAGAGTTATGCCTTTTGGATTGCAAAATGGCTCCCACGTTTTTCAAGCATTCATGCATCACGTGTTGGCGGGACTTCTCTACAAGACGTGCGTCTGTTTCTTAGATGACATCCTGATCTTTTCGGAGTCGCAACAGGAGCATGACAAACACGTCAAGGAAGTGCTGAACAGGCTAAAGCAACATAGGCTCTACGCCAAGCTGGAGAAGTGCCAATTTGACGTGACGGAGGTGGATTTTCTGGGCTACAAGCTGTCTGACAAGGGGCTCGCCATGGACAGCGCCAAGGTTCGAGCGGTGTTGGATTGGAAGAGCCCGCGCAACCGGAAGGAGGTCCAACGGTTTGTCGGCTTTGCGAACTTCTATCGCAAGTTTATCAAGGGCTTCGCTATGCAGACGGCGGCCATCACTGACACGCTTAGCTCCAAGAAAAAGAAGTTCATTTGGACAGAGCAGGCGGAACAGTCCTTTCAGGCACTCAAGCGTCTCTTCGCGTCGGAAGAGCAGCTGCTTCATGTCAACCCCAGCAAGCCGATGAGAGTCGAGACAGACGCCTCGAACAGAGCCGTGGGGGCGGTCCTGCTGCAGAAAGACCCGCAGGGGGTGTGGCGACCGGGAGCGTTTTACTCCAGGAAGCTCAGCAAGTCCGAGCAGAACTACACCATATGGGACAGGGAGTTGCTGGCCATTCATGCAGCGTTCAAGGCGTGGAGGCACTTTCTGATCGGCGCCAAGCACACGGTGCAGGTTTGCACGGACCACAAGAACCTAGAGCACTGGCGCACGGCACAGTTCCTGAACCAAAGGCAGATACGTTGGGCTGAGTTCTTTGCGAACTTCGACTTCCGAATAGAGTATGTCCCGGGGGACACCAACATCATGGCGGACGCTCTCTCTCGCAAGCCACAGTATCTGGAGGACGCAACGCCAGCGGCCGCCATGCACATCTTCGCACCAACAGTGTGGGCGTGCGCCGCGGCAACCGTGGATCTGGAGGCGGTGCGACGAGCGTTGCAGGGGGACTCCTTCGCGCAAGCAAAGATGGCAGAGGTGCAAAGGGGCAAGGCAGCGGCCGACGGTTTCCAGCTAAGAGATGGATTGCTCATCCGTAAAGGGGCCATCTACGTGCCGGGAGACGAACTTCGCGCCAAGGTGCTGCAGCAGCTGCACGACGCGCCCACTGCAGGGCACTTCGGCAAGGAGAAGACGGTGGAATTAGTCGCCAGGGATTTCTGGTGGCCTGGAATGAGAGGGGAGGTCGCGGACTACGTGGCGAGGTGTGACACCTGCCAGAGGGCGAAGCCAGTGCTTAGACCGCCGGCCGGACTGTTGGAACCGCTGCAAACTCCGGTCGAACCTTGGGAGAGAGTGGCCCTGGACTTTGTCACGGATCTGCCCAGCTCGAGGGGCAAGACGGCAGTGCTGGTGGTGGTGGACTTGTTCTCCAAGATGGCACATTTCATTCCGTGTGCGAAGGTGGCCACGGCGGAGCAAACCGCCAAACTGTTCATAGACCACGTGTTCAAGGTTCACGGTCTGCCACGGTCTATTCTGTCCGACCGGGGGCGGCAGTTCATCTCGAATTTCTGGCAGAGGCTGATGGGCTTCCTGAACGTCAAGATCAACCTGGCGTCGGCGAGACACCCGCAGACCAACGGGCAAGCGGAGCGGGTCAATGCCATCATGCAGCAGTACTTGAGGTGTTATGCAAATCAACAGCCTGCGACGTGGGTGGATTACCTGCCGCTCGCCGAGTTCGCCTACAACAACACGAAGCACGTGTCCACGGGGGTCACGCCGTTCTTCGCCAACAACGGGAGGCACCCCAGAACCTTCCCGGGACTGGAAAGGCTGGGGGAGGGGGAGCCGCAGACGGCAGATGCGTTCGCGTCGGAGCTGCAGGAAGTCCACGATCAGCTGAGGCGCCACCTGGAGCTGGCCAAGCACGCATACAAGGTACAAGCGGACAAACGCAGAAGGGTTGGCGAAGAGCTCCACGTGGGAGACTGGGTCTGGTTAGCAGCCCACGCAGTGCCGGCCAGGTCGTTGGCCAAGAAGAAACTAGGGCATAAGCAACTGGGGCCCTATCAAGTCGAAGAGCAGGTCAACCCGGTGGCCTTCAGGCTGGCGCTTCCGGAGGGTTCCAGAATGCATCCGGTGTTCCACAGATCGGTGCTCACTCCCTACAAGGCACCGCACAGGTTTCAGGAACCCGGAACGGCGCCGAGTCCGGTCAGAGACAGAACAGGGCACGCAGGAGTGGCACAGAAGGAGCGCATCAACGAAGTCACAGAAATTTTGGATTCCAGATGGGGGGAAGAAGGGGTAGAATACTTTCTCGCCAAGGAGGGCACCCCGGCCAGTGCGAACAGCTGGGTGCCGGGCTACGCCTTGGACGAACCTCTGCTCAAAGACGAGTTTCATGCCCTCTTCCCACATAGACCGATGCCAGCAGACTTTTTCGACGACTGGCTTTTCACGCCCACGCTTTCGGCCAGCACGTTCCGGGGGTTCGACTCGGACGAGGACCCGACACGAGACGTCCGTTCCCCGGAGGGGTCACCCTCGGGATCTGCCTCAGAACCCTCGTATTGGTGGGACGACAGACCAGAGGAGCAGTGGCGCAGGAAGTGGCAAGAAGGTCCAGGACGAGCAACGCCGCCAGGAGGAAGTGAGGGAGAGACGGACATGGACGTTTTCGGGGACGACCCAGGTTTCGAGCACGGCGGCACAGAGATGGAAGCAGAGGTGACCGTCGTCGACGAGAGCAGGGAGGAAGAACCGGAAGACTTCGGATGGCGGCCCGCTACGGGAAGCGAACGGTACCCGACATTTGTCCCCTTGACACAGCAGCACCCAGCTCCAGCACCGGAAGGAGGGGAAGGGGGAGTGGGGGGCTTCGAGGGGGGGATGGATGTCAGGGGTTCAGGAGCAGAGGCAAGGGCAAGGGAGGAAACAGAGAGCGAAGGGGAGGAGGCAGAAGAAAAGATGAGTGATGACGACGACCCGAGATCTCCGAGTCTTTCCAGTGAATTGGAGGATTCACAGAAAGGAGCACCAGTGGCCAAGGCAAGGGGGGAGTTTAGGGGGGCACCCCAGGAAGATAGAGCCAGAGGGGACTCAGAGGAGAGCAGTTGGAGATCGGGACCAGCGTCACCGCCAGAGAACAGGGAAGAGGAAGGGAGCCAGGGGGCAAGCGCTGGCAGCTCACAACAGGAGGGAGGGCACGAGTCAGGGGTGGCCACACCTCCATCTGGGAGCGAAGAGACGGTTAGACGGAAGGTGGAAGGTTGGGCGCGCGCGCCAAGTTCAAATGCACAGGAAGGCGGCGCAGTAGGCAGCCCGGAAAGGGAGCCAGGTCCTAAAGCCCGGCGCAAGGAGACAGGAGGGTCCGGGGGGTCAGCGTCAGAAGAATCCCGGAAGGAAGAGACCCAGGGGGGCAGAGGGACCCAGAGAAGAACAGTCAGGCGGAAAAGGTGGAGCAGGGCTAGGATATTAAGTTGGTGTACAAGGGGCGGAGATTCAGACGGAGCTTCGCCGATCTAGCTACTAGACGTAGAGTTGCACGCAGCAGCTTGAGAATGGAAACTGTAACTCAATAAAGACTTTTACTTAATGACCGTTGGCTAGCGTGATCCTCTGTGAGCTAGGATCTTGAAGCAACTCTGACAAGTGCAAACTTATTTGTGATGGTCCTATGAACTGTGTATTTTTTATATCTCTGAAGTATTTATAATTCACTCATCACCAAAAAGTGCCAGGCAGCAATATACACAGTTCAAAATTTGAAAACAACAATGCATTCACTAAAACAAAATGAGCACCTGTGGTCCATTCTCTTGATTCAAATGGCACAGAGATCTAGAACTGGGTGCCACCAGAGGTGGATTTAGGGGAGTGTGACCAGTTTGCACTGGGTGCAGAGCCTCGGGGACGCCACAACTATTATCTAGAATGGAGTGTGAGAGGCAGGAGGAGGCACTGAATTTTGGCATCACACAGGGCACCACTGAAATTTGAGACAAACACTCTGGAACCCCACAAGTCAGCTAGGATTGGAATAACGGCTACACAGTGGCCCCAACAACCAGTCTTAGGGTAGTGCAGGAAGACATCACAGCCAACAGTATCAAAAGCTGCTGAGAGGTCAAAGAGAATCAAGAGCATTGCAGTCTCCTTGTCCCTCTCCTGACAATGGTCACCAATCAGGGCAGAAATTAGGGTAGAATCAAGGAAACCTATTTTGGAGCTAGTAGCATATAATGTCACTTAGATCAGATGTGGCTAACTTTTAGCCTGCCAGATGTTTGTTTTTGTTGTTACATGCATATCCCATCTGTCTCCTACCATGAAACTTAAGACAGTGTCAGCCTCTCTTGGTATCTGGGAAGGTGTGGGCAAGGGGAAGGGACAATGGTATGACTCCCCACCCAAGAGCTCTCCTTATATGCAAGCAACTTGAGTTGCTAGGACACACACACACACACACACACACAGAGAGAGAGAGAGAGAGAGAGAGAGAGAGAGAGAGGAATGGGGTTGTTCATTTCATGTTAGCTTGTTTCCAGTGATGTTTTGAAATTTTTATTTTTTATTTTTGGGGGTTATGCTGAACATTTTATGGAACGAAGGGTGGTCTAAAAGTGAAATAAAATATTTTGATAGTTCTCTCCCTCAAAACAATTGTTTTATTCATATGTAAATTTATACAGAAGTAATCTGATTATTAATTACCTGAATAAAAACTAAGACAATTGTTTCCTACTTTCTTCATCGGTTATATGAATAACAAACCAAACTGCATGTAGAGCTTTTGGCTTGCCTTAATCCAATTTCATCCACCCGACTTCCCAAAAGAAACCACACTCCAAAACATCACCAGGCTGAATGCATTGTCTAGATAAGTTTTTCGCTAATGCTCTGCTAACACACACAAAAAATCTAAGAATTATCCACAGGAAACACATTTTGCATATAGAGGGGGGAAATTTCTGCCTTGAGTAGTCAGGAATTCAGGATATAGGATCTTGGGCCCCAAAGAAAAGGGGAGTAGAGGTTGCTGATGCTCACTTATTTGTCCCATGTCATTCCAGTTACTATCACATATTCACTGATGCTTTTAGTTCACAAATAACATGTAACTGATTATACCCCCTCCACTTTTGCTTTGTGTTTCCTTTGTACTGAAATGAATGGTGCAGAATCACATAATAGCAATGTAATTATTTAAGTTATGTAATTGTGCCTCAGCAGAAAGCAAGACAAATAATGTAGTTTTCGGCAGAAGATGAACTGTAACGGAATGGAAACAGCGATGCATGCAACAAATGCAGGGCAGAATGGAAAATGATGCCATCTTACATCCTTGGCTGAGAGTGGAGTTTCAAGAAGTATGGCCACCAGTGCAAAAGAAAGCAGTGAAGGGCTGACTGGCCGCCTGCAGAGGCCCTGATTCTTTAGCAGAGGTACATGGTGCATCCACCAAGGAAGACCTTATTTGCACAAACATTGTAAATTTTAGAGCATTTTTTTTTTGGTGGGGGTGTCTTTTGTCTTATGGTGTTTTTTGTTTTGTGCATTTGTTGGTTTTAAATCAATGGGTAGGCAAACTAAGGCCCGGGGGCTGGATCCAGCCCAATCGCCTTCTAAATCTGGCCCGCGGACGTCCAGGGAATCATGTGTTTTTACATGAGTAGAATGTGTGCTTTTATTTAAAATGCATATCTGGGTTCATTCATTTGTTCATTCCCCCCCCCCCCAAAGTATAGTCTGGGCCCCCCACAAGGTCTGAGGGGCAGTGGACCGGCCCCCTGCTGAAAAAGTTTGCTGACTCCTGATTTATACTTTTGTTACATAGCCCTGAAAACTGTTAAGAAATCTTATAAATGAGGAATGGGTGGAACTTCAAACCTGGGGGACCAATTGTGGCCCTCAGGCCTCTCTATCCAGCCCTCAGCCTCCAGGTTATAGCCACTTCCCAGTCACACCGCAGTCCAGCCTGGCTGGAACGTGCCCTTGAATTCTAATGATGCCTCTTGCTTTCCTGGACAGAGCAGATGGAGAAGGCTGGTTGTGAGTGTGTGGGTGTGGAGAATACAGCTAGGCATAGAAAGGTAACACTTATATTCATTGCTCCATGTACTTTTGCATCTACACACACACACACACACACACACACACACACACACACACCACTGGCATGTGGACCCTGGAACATTGCCAAGAGGGGAATGGCCTTCAGCTCTTGGGCTTAGGAAGGTTTCTCCATCCATGCTTCAAAGCATTTAAATAAATCAAACAAAAGTCTGATGAGATGGACTTTCAGCTTGAAATGGGGTGAGGGTGGGGAGATACATATGGGAGTTTTTAAAAATGCTGAAATATATGTTTTTATGTTTTCTTCTTTCATGCTGCTCCCCTGTGTTTTATTGTTGATCTTCATATATGTTTAATTCACTTTTATTCTTGCTTGTAAGCTGCTTTGAGAACTCTCAAAGCAGATACCAATACTTAGAAAAATTAGTAACACTGGAACACAGGAAAGTGCCTTCTACTTAAGTCAAACTTTTGGTCCCCGTAGCTCAGTAGGGTCAACACTGACTGGCAGCAGCTCTCCAAGGTTTCAGACAGGAAAGCCTCACCTAGGCTTACCTGGAAATAGAAGAAACTGTACATGGCCTATAAGCTACAACTCTTCCCCTAAATTTTTGCTATAAGGAAAAGCTGTAGGCATTTGCAGCTCTTTCCCAGGTTCAGCGTTGTCTAGATAACTATGACTATTGACTTTCACCTCCCTCTCAGCTTTCCTATAATGCCATGGCCACTCATTCCAATAAGAAGGTTGGGGAGGAAAGAGACCAAAAGATTTTTGAAACTAGGGGCATCATTACAGATGCTTTCTGAAGTATTCTTCTTACCGCATGTGCAACTGACATGCCCCAAACTGTGATTCTACAATTTTGCAAGGGTGTAGTTGCCTTTTGATGCTTTTGAATTATGGTGCTGGAGGAGACTCGTGAGAGTCCCGTGGACTGCAAGAAGATCAAACCTCTCCTATCTTAAGGAAATCAGCCCTGAGTGCTCACTGGAAGGACAGATTGTGAAGCTGAGGCTCCAGTACTTTGGCCACCTCTTGAGAAGAGAAGACTCCCTGGAAAAGACCCTGATGTTGGGAAAGACTGAGGGCACAAGGAGAAGGGGATGACAGAGGACGAGATGGTTGGACAGTGTTCTCGAAGCTACCAGCATGAGTTTGACCAAACTGCGGGAGGCAGTGGAAGACAGGACGGCCTGGCGTGCTCTGGTCCATGGGGTTACGAAGAGTCGGACACGACTAAACTACTAAACAACAACAAGTTGCCTGGAAATTTAGCATAGCTCTGCTTCTATGAGGGCATCCAATCTGCAGATGGAGTGTCTTTAGTGCACTTTGTCCTAAGCACCCATTTCTTAACACAGTCATTCTTAATGCCCGCCCATGTTTAAGCTGCCCCAAACCAGAATTGCAATGCTGACTTTATCACTGTTAACAGAAAAAATTGCAACAGGGAGGAAAATATGTGATGGAGTGTGAAGTTCTGAAAACAACATATTGTATATTATGTAATTATATTTTGCAACTGTTTCCAACATTCCATCAAATATTGCTTTCTCAGTATAGTAATCGCCCATCTGTTCTCCATTTGCTAAAATGGTTTCCCCATATCTCAAGATGACTATTACGACTTTTTTTTTTCTTTGCCAGGAGAAAGTTTTAAGAATTGGTAGTTGGGAAGGTTTAAACTCTCCAAGTCAATTTAAAAAAAAACCCTCACACCACGATTCCTTCTGAAGATAAGCAGAAAATATACTGATGGTGCTAAATAAGACCTCATAAATGAGATACAGGAGACCAAATCAAAATTTGCTCTGGATTGTTTTATTTGATGTTTAACTGTGTTGTAAATTGCTTTGATTTTTTTTTATTAAAAATATAAAGTGCTATAGAAATGAAGAAAATAATAGTAATAGTAATAATAAATAAATAAATAAAGCACACACTTTGCATGCAGAAGGTCCCAGGTTCATTCCGCAGCATCTCCAAGTAGACTTGGGAGAGGTCCCTACTTAAAATATTGGATAGCAGCTGCCAGTCACTGTAAACAAGATTGATCTAGATGGACCTGTGGTCAGACTCAGTATAAGGCAAGCTTACTATGCTCCTGTATTCCTCTTCTCCCCCAGTCACCCACACACTGCTTGTGACCAGAAGCAGAGCTAGCTTCTCCGGCACCCGGAGCGGTGCACATGCTATGCACCCAGGGGTGGGGCTAGCCGCCTGCGGGGGTGGGGCTAGCATCCCAGGGGAGTGGGGTGGCAATGTCACCCCCCTCAGGGATGACACCCGGGGCACAACACACCCACCGCACCCCCTTCCTCTGCCAGTGCTTGTGACAGCTACTTTTGAGTTCAAATCAAACTTCTGTAGGAAGTAGCTTTTCCTGCTTTTGAAAGCTGACTGTGAAGCTTAGAACATTGACCTTCCAGCTTTAGCTGAGCCCAGGAGCAGCTGTCATGAGCTGCAGACAAAATGCAATAATGGGGATGCAGCTGGATGCACCACTTGTAGGTCCTTTGCACTAAATTTCTTCCTTAGGAGCAGAGGATGATGCCTCATCCTGAGTCAGACCAAGGGGCCATGTGCCTCAACAATGTCCCCATTGACTGGCAGTGGCTCTCTTAAGGTTTCAGGCAGGAGATATTCCTAGCCTTATCTGGATATGCTGGGAGTTGAACCTGGGACCTTCTGAATTCAAAGCAGATGCTCTACCACTGAGCTATGACTCTTCCTAGAAGCTGTCTTATACTGAGTCAGATAAGTTACCCATCTAGCTGAGTAGTAACTGACAGTGGCTCTCCAGGGCTTGAGACAGGTACTGCTCCCACCTTTGTAGAGAGATGTCCAGGATTTACCCAAAACGTAGTCATTGCGTCAAGTAGCCATTGATAACTCTATCACCCAAGAATTTGTTTAATCGTATTTTGAAGCCATCCAAATTGTTTCCCCCCTTAACACCAGTAATGAGTGGTGAGGGCTTGTAGATCTACGTAAATAGGTCTCAACATTCTGTGACACACTACTGTGACCAAGAACCAGAACACAGAGTGGGACCAGATAGGTAAAAGTAGCCTCAATTATCAAAGTCACCAAAGTCTGGGAGCAGATCTATTGTCCTCTGATCCACTTAAATGGGAGAAAATTAAATGTGCCTTTTGATGACTCTGCATAAAATTTGCCTCCTGCATCCCTAACAGTGGGTGTGTCTGCATGTTGGGATATATATTGTCCTCTCCCCATGCCCAGATCTTTTGCAGGGTACAAACTCTACACACACACACACACACACACACACACTTTGCTGCTAATATAAAAAACACTAATAATAAATCAAAGCCCTTAAGGTTGTGAGTCAACTTTCACTTCGGTGGATTCCACCCCTCCGCCCCGCAAAAAAAAGATTTAAAGTGTTATTCAACCTTCTCACTAACCAGATGTTTGCAATCATCGAAAAATACATCTCTACCTCTGTGAGTTTTCCCTTTCCTTTCCTTCTCTCTCTCTTTTTTTCCCACCAGCGTTCCTTCTCAAGGGGAATTTACATAACAACATGGGACGCGCAAAATGCTTTAAAGCTCCCAACCATGACAGTGCAAATTACTATCATTTGTCAGCCCTGTGCGCAAGGTGCTCCACTTCAGGCAACGGAGATGGGTGGCATGCTGCGTGGTGTGTGTGTGTGTGTGTGTGTAAAGATGGCATCATCATGCATAGCACTCACAAATGCTCAGTTGCCTCTCTCTCTCTCCTTTTCTGGGGAGGTGACAATGGAGGGCAGGAGAAGGCAGCACCAATGGCCAAAAGGAGTCCCAAGGGTCTACTTACCCGCCATAAGCCGGGATGGGAGGAGGGGGTGCTGCGGCGCGAAATGTGTTGTAGACGGTGCGGCCTCTGCCTCTGAGATGTGCTCCTCTGTACGCGGCGGCAGCAGTAGCGGCAGGGTATGGGAAACCCGGCACTGGAGGGAAAGGCAAATCAGAAAGGAAGAGAATAAACAGAGAGTTGGAAGGAACCCCGAGGGACAACTGGTCCAACCCCCTGCAATGCAAGAACATCCATCCTTCAGTTCTGTGTCACCAAAAAAAGAGAAAGAGCCTTAGCTCATTCAGGACTGGAAGGCTATAGTCCAGTGGTTAGAGCATCTGCCTTGCATGCAGAAAGTCCCAGGTTCAATTCTAAGCATCTCCAGATAGAACTAGGAAAGACTCCCTTTCTGAAACCCATGGAAAGCCACTGCCAGTCAGTGTAGAGAACACTGGGTCTGATTCAGTATAAATAAATGAAAAAGTTAAAAAATTGTCCAGTAGAGACAAACTAAGTTTGTTCTGAATATAAGCTTTCATGTGCATGCATACTTCTTCAGATACCTACCTTATACCCAGAACAAACTTAGTTGGTCTCTAAGGTGCTACTGGACAATTTTTTAATTTTTTAATTTATTTCGACTGTGTCAGACCAACACGGCTACCTACCTAAATCTGATTCAGTATAAGGTTCCTAGATGCACTCATATATAAATCTTTCACACGATGTAAAAGTCACTTTTGGAAAACTAATGGAATAGAGAACATTTCCATTTTATTTCAGGTGGGGGCGGGGGGCATCCATCTGCAGCCCCCTTAAGCCAGAAAATCAAAAGAATAAAGTGACAAAATTAGGGGTGGCACACCAACGTACAGTTCTTTCCTGCTGTTTTCATGGAGGAATTATGGGAGGACAGCAGCAGGGCTGTGTGGAAAGGGTGAGGAGGTAGCAATATTGTTGGGTGGCATTTGTCCTTGTGCCATACTTGTGTGAAAGAAATTTAGTGTGATATGCTGTTATATCGGTCCAAAAGCCACAATTACCGTATATAATGCAACAGGTGCTGCAGTGTGAAAGGAAATTAGAAAATGGGACAGATTCCCCGCATCTGAATGTACCCAAGGTCATAAAGTGTGTGTGTGTGGGGGGGGGACCTCAGTTATATCAAGTTAGGCTTTTATCTGTTGTAGCAGGAACTAGGGATAAGGGAGCAATATGCTTTCCTCTTCACATTCTAATTCACACTTCTATAAACTCTGCTCCGACAGAAATACTGGAATCGTATCCTGAAAAATTTGCAGTCCTCTGAATTTATATGCATATGCCAACCCCCCCCATCCCCCCTCAAAGATACAAAAATCATATTAGGGAAATGGCTTTCAGGAAACGCGTATATTAGGAGAAATATGCTCCAAAACACTCTTAAGTTTTCATAAGTCCCCCGCTCCCATGCTTTTTATATTGCAAAGTGATTTAAAACTGCTGGACTGAATTTAAAATGGTGTGTGTGTGTGTGTGTGTGTGTGTGTGTGTGTGTGTGTGACAAACTGAGAGAAACCAAAATAAACATTCACCCATCTTTAGCAGAGGTACTGCTGCTCTACATGAGTTAGAACAGGGATGGATAACATGGGGCCCTGCAAAGTGGTTTGTGGCCACTGAAACTGATAGGGCAGAAGGCAGGAAGGCCAACAGTAGGTGGCGCCAGAGCCAACAACCAGGAGAACCCACCAACTCTAGTTTTGTCCCAATCCTCTTCCTTGCTATGTTCTCCAAGGGCAACACTGAGACTAAGGATTTTTAAATGTAGTTTCTTTTCTCATTAATTGGGCGAGACTGTTCAGGAAAAATGTGGGAGGAATTTCTAGCACCACACTGGTCTATATAATCGCAGAGTTTGAATAAGCCAATGGAGACTGGGCTTTGCAACAAAGACCTTTTAGCCACATTCACACCAGACATTTAAAGCACTATGATTCCACTTTAAACAATCATGGCTTCCCCCAAAATAAATCTGGGAGCTGTAGTTTGTTAAAGGTGATGAGCGCAGTTTCAGAGACCCCTACTCTGTTGGGATTCGCAGGATACTGGATAAGTCTGCAGGCTTCAACAGGATGATGCAATACTCTGCTGGGTCAGAGTGACTCAGCAGGAGTGTGATTAGTGTGACTGGCTATCACCTGTTTTAAAAGGAAAGCCTGTTTAACAGTGGGTGTGGTGGTTGTGCTGTAGTGTGGTGGTGCTGTGGTGGAGAGTATTCGTTTGTAGGTACTCTGTATGGACTGGGTTTTTTTTTGTAAATGCCTGTATATAGCTCACATTAAAAAAGACTGCACTGGAAAAACCTGGAACTCTTAGTGTTTCGCTGAAAGCGCCGCGAGGAATACGCGACATACACCTGTCCCAGAGCCACAGTTTTAAGAGGTGTTTAACTATCAATCCCTCTTCACAAGGAACTCTGGGAATTGCAGCTCCGTGATGGAATTAGGGGTCCTCTAACAACTCTCAGCACCCTTAACAAACTACTTCCCATAATTCTTTTGAAGAAATCCTGACTGTTTAAAATGGCATCATCATGCTTTAAACGTATGGTATGAATGTGGCCATTGAGTATTTCACAAAAGAAGAGTTTACCACTGTGCTCACACCTGAACTGCAAACAAACGCCAATTGATCCCAAGTGAGATTAATAAATAACTAATTTTATTCCCATTCATTTTCTTATTAAATGAGATAAAAATTGTGTGGAAGGCATATTTCAACACACATAAGTTTGGCGGGGGAGCCCGAAATGCAGAATGAAGGATGTTTATCTCTCAACACCAGTAATTCCCCTAGATGAGATGTGTATTATAAACTGTATATGTAAGTTTTGAAGCTCAGGGATAGATGACAAAGTCGCAGATGCAAAACCCAACAGGGGGGCAGATTTCCCCATCAAAGCCATAAAAACATACAGCCCTTTTAATGGCCAATTATTCCTTGCATCCCAGCTCTAATTTGGATTTGCATAAGAGCGCCATATGCCAAAAGAAAGGTGCGCCGTCAAAATGGATGAATGAATCTCTCTTCTCATTACTCTGCCTCTCTTCTCCCCATGCATCAGCCCCTGTGACAACTTCCCATCATGAGTCTTGTGATACTTCCTTCAGGAAAGCATGTGACTTAAGTTTGCAATGGAAGGATGGGGAACCTATGGGTTTGATGAAGGAGAAATCCCATTTTCTTTGCTTTTTAGTGAGAAACCACCTAATTTGCATTTCTAGAGTCAATAAGGTAACCAAAACACAACTAGCTTTTGAAATCTGCCTTTCTCTGAATTTTGTGAACTAGTTTTCCAACCAATGTAAGCATACATTTTCTTCATTAGAAAAAGTTGCATACAGACTAGATTATATTTGGAAAATTTGCTTGCCAAAGTGTTTATGTTGGTAAAAATGATGGGTGTGCATATGGAGAAATTTGCATTAAAATGCTGAAAAAATGCCATAAGGTTTTTAAATAATAATAATAATAATAATAATAATAATAATAATAATAATAATTGCTGCTATGAATAGAGAATGGAATTTAGGGTTTTAAAAATGAGAAACCAAAATTGACAGATTTGTCCAACTCTGTTTCAAGAAGTGAAAATACGGACATGGCAGTTGTTGACAAAACCGCAAACAAACAAACAAACAAACAAACATTTTTGGGCTATTTTTAAGGAAAAGAGGCAAAAACAATACTGCCGGTGTGGGATGCCCTATGTCTGGATTTCTCTGGGCATTTTGCTGATTTCCGCCCAGACACTGCTTCCGAATGCAGTATTCTAGGTATGTCCAGGAAATTCCAGACATATGGCAACCCTATCTAACTCTAACTGTGGCACCCAGATGTTACAATCAGAACTAAATATATCAAGAACTAAATAAATCAACACCAGAGTGCAGAGGTGTCTTTTCAGCATATGATAAGCTGTACAATGAAGATTCCGTATGCACTTTTGTGGGGAGGAAAGTCCACAACTTAGGGGATCCAGAGAGAATGTCCTCTCCTAGGACCCCCCTCCCCCAACCTCTGAGGGCAGTGGAACTACCAAGAGTACAATAGGGCCCTCTCTGTTGATCTTAATACCTGAGAAGGGCTCTAGGGAAGGATACGGTCTTTCAGATATTTGGGGCCTAAGTCATTTGGGCCCCGGATAGCATCCAAGTTCCCATGTATCCATGGGAACTACATTTTCCACAGTTCTAATCATTTGTGGGTGCTGCATATGATTGTGGCAGTATCTAGAGCAGCCTTTCTCAACCTTGCGTGTCCAGATGTTGTTGGACTACAACCCCCATCATCCGTAGCTAGCAGGACCAGTGGTCAGGGATGATGGGAGTTGTAGTCCATCCAGGCAAAACCTGAGACTCCACCATAGCAGGCCCATGCACTGCAAAACCCCTCTCTTGCTCTTCGTGACCCACCCTTTGCAAATGCAAAATCCCTCTCATACTCCTCCTCCAAGCCCCACCCAATGCTCTACCCACATCCTGTGATAACTCTCGCTCTCGGCTCTCCTCTTCATGGGCCCACATAAACTCCCACTCAGACTCTTGCTCTCCTCCTCCCACTGGAACCACCCTGGGCCTGAACAGTTTTGAGGAGGAGGAGGATGAGCTCAAATACAGTCATACCTCGTGTTGCATCCACTTCATGTTGTGTCTTTTCACGTTACGTTCCGCAGCAACCCAGAAGTACTGGAACAGGGTACTTCCAGGTTTCACCGCTCGCACAGGTGCAGAAACGCTAAATCGTGCTTCATGCATGTGCGGAAGCACCAAATTGCGCCGCACGCCTGCTCAGACACAGCGCTTCGAGTTGTGGGCATTTCACATTACGGATGGGCCTCCGGAACAGATCCCATCCATAACACGAGGTACCACTGTACATGAAAAAAGGCATCCCGTTTGAAGTTCAAACAGGACAGGGACACTTTTCTCCCCTCCCCACAAAAGGATGATCATTTGTCTAGGGACAGGTGGCAACCCTAGGGTAGGGAAGTAGTTTCCACTGAATTTGGGCCTGCTATTTGACAAATGTATGGGCAGCATTCAGCAAAATATAGGCCCTTCAAATTATTTTTTGCTTGGTGTGTGTGTGTGTTTGTGTTCTACACTTCCTTTAATGGACCATGCACAAATGCAGCATATTGCTTCCCTCATCAAGTGATGGAAATTCACACGCAAAACAGTGATCGCTGATCAATTGCAGACAAATTAAATGAAGTACTTGCATGCAGGAACCAATCCCAATCTTTCACGGATCTTGTATATGTGTGTGGATTTCCTGCTGTCTTAATTGAGTAGAAACATGCTTTCTTCTATTTCCCTTTTCCATGTTTTTCAGGATTACTGAAACAGTCATTAATTTGCCATTGTTCTAAACTCAACATCGATATTAAACAGGGTTGTTTAACGAATTTTGGACAAACACTTTCTTACAGGCCATTCTCATTTGAAATTCATTGAAAAGAAAAACACACGCACTCACGCACACACACAAACACACAAAATCTCTAATTAATGTACAAGTTTAATCACCATTCCCCACACGGAAGAGTAATTTTTCACTGTTCATTTGCTTGGTGTAATCTCCGAACTGACATAACAGAAAAGCAATAGCCTATAAATCTGTTCCCATTTGTTCCTTTAATATTCATATTGCATTGAACTACAGCTGCTTGTTGCTGAAGTCTATTACAACATGCAAAAGTGTCGATAAAATATTATGAAAGACAAGATGTATTTGCTGTGTGGTGGCGTCTGCCATTTATTTTTCAAAGGGATGATAAATGGCTTGCGAATTGTCCCTTTGCTTGCTGCTGACGGGGTGATGATTAGTGATTAATTACCTTGCCCCAAATTGACAGGGCACAAGGAAATTGACACAGCCCTGATTAATTAACTTTTTCTTTCTTTTTTTAAAGGGAAGATGGTTACAAAAAAAAATGCACAAAACCAATTGAATGGTAGCATGAATTATGGAAAGGCAAAGTTGAAAGTCAAAGGCATTATTAGCCCCAGTGTTCTGGGGCTGGGAGCATTTTCGTGGATAAGGTTTGCTTCAAGCTAAAATGGAATGTGTGAAATAGTCCACAGATCACCAGGGACCTTCTTATTTCAGACACTGAGTGGACTAGATAAAAAAAAATCATTTATGCAAAGGCAGGGGACATTTTTTCACCCAAATGTGGCATTCCCTTGTGGGCACCCTTCTGATTCCCCAGTGGCAGGGCTGGGCAGGGCCAGATACAAAAGTCAACAGAGCAATGGATGTATTGTTCACCTTCTTTACAGTAGGCTAGTTTCTACACATATTCACACCTTGCTTTATATCCTCCATCCAAGCCATTATCAGAACTCAAAGACACATTGCAGCCAGGCAAAAAAGGAAAACAGGGTGTGAAACAGGATCAGTGAGTTTCATGGTCTGGGAAGAGTCCTGAGGGCCAATCAGAGAGGCCTGGGGGGCATATTCATACTCTGAGACTGAGGCTCCTCAGCCTTTATATAGTACAGTCATACCTCGGGTTACAGATGCTTCAGGTTGCATTTTTTCAGGTTACGGACTGCCGAAACCTGGAAGTACTGGAATGGGTTACTTCCAGATTTTGGAGGTTGTGCATGCGCAGAAGCGCCAAATCACAACCCCCCCACACACAGACACGCTGCTACGGGTTGCGAATGCTGCGGGTTGCGAATGTGCATCACACACGGATCATCTTCGCAACCTGAGTGTCCACTGTACATCTATGCAGTGGCGTTGCATCCTTTGCTTCTTGGCCATAATCCTGGGCACAACCCTGTCAAAAGTTGCAACCCTCTGGCAGGAGGCTACGATATATATACACCCAATGCCTAAGCCAAAATCCACCTATATCTGGAATCAAAAAAGTTCTGGCTGTTTCTAAGCCAGATCGTTGTCTGCATAAGTTTGTTCATTACACCTTAGCTATAGCCACTGCACAGAGAGGGTAGTGCTGCAAACGGGATCATAACTATGTACGGCATCTTAAGCTCCTATGACAAAATGAATGATATAAATGTAATAATAAATAAAACCCTAAAGAAAGTAGCTTTTGATGGAAGATGGAACTGCAGCAGAACAGAATCTGTGCTGCATGTGACAAATACAGGGCAGAACAGAAAATGATGCCTTCTCACATCATGATTGATCACTGAGCTTTTTTTTTTACCAGGAAAGAAGGACAAAAAGAACTCAACAGTATGGGTTCTGCTCAGAATTCACAAAGAGAATTTTGCAAATCGTCACTGGGGTCCGTGGGGCAGCATGACTAGCTGTTTATGCCCCATCTCTCTTGGCTCCCCCACCCCCAGCCTCAGCAACAAGCTTATCAGACTGCTTAAGCTTGGGCCACAGAACTATAATTTTCTGCTCTTAGTTAATTTTCAGAGTGGCCGTAATAATATCACAGAATTGCAAAATGCTGAGCAAAATACAGTCGGGCCCATCTGGATACAGACAGGCTAAGAGAACATCATCCCATTCTGGCTCGGCATGAATGCTAGGTAGTCAAGTGTGAAATCTCTAGCAAATTAAAAAAGAAGAAAAAAGAAAAAGAAACAGCAGATGACAAAAGGAGGAGGTTAGAAACTGTGTGAGATAGCTCATTGCTTCTTTGTTCAAAGGCAGAACAAATCTATTTAAATTAAAAAGAACATGTCTCTCTTCTGCAAGGGACTTTAAGTGTGTGTGTTTTTAGTTGTTAATACAGCTGTGTAAGAAGAACACATTGCTTGATTTGTATTTATGTGCCATAGGACTTGAGGCATGGTGGTAATAGATTAGAAACCCTAATTGTGGGATGGTAACTGTGCTTGCAGAGTCCCTGGGCTGTTGGTAGGGCTGAACATCAGTGTAGGGGCTGGTATGGAACTGACCCTTCAGTGTGGCAGCACCCATTGATATCAAGCAGGTGCTTTTACTATACTGTTTCTGGAACCTGCTAAATACTTTTTATGTTTAGGCATCCCTGGTCAAAATCTTGACATTCTCCCAAAACGCTACATTCAGATAGAGAGCACAATGGATCTTGAACCCTTGCATTTATCAGTTAGCTGTTAATAGATTGAACCCTCTGGGATTTACACATTTTCCTCAGCACATGGGCACGTGTTATAGAATAGGAATGACAGAATATAGTATGGCGCTATATAAAGCACGTAATTGGAATTTAGAAATTAGATGAACTGCAAATATTAATAAGTTAGCATTAGACATTATACATCTAGAGCACATTTACAGCACATTCACGCCAAAAATAATACTGGGAGCTGCAGTTTACCTCTCACAGAGCTATAATTACCAGCACCCTAATGAACTATAGTTCCCAAAATTCCTGGGGAGTGTTTTAAGTGTACAGGGTGCATGCAGCCTTAATATGTATGTGTGTTTATGAGGGGGGAGGGGGACAGAGAGAGGAGAAGAAGAAGAAGAAGAAGAAGAAGAAGAAGAAGAAGAAGAAGAAGAAGAAGAAGAAGAAGAATTATTTCTAAAACTGCACACCACCCTTCTGCCCCATTATGCAAGTTTCGGTTCATCTTCTGAATAACTTGTCTCTTAAGGCCCAGAACTATTTTCAATCTAACCAACCTCCCTTTTCAAATTATAGATAACATTTATCCAAAGAGATGGCATCACCAATATTTCTGCTTGCAAATGTTGCATTTCATTCACTTTTCACACAGTTAAACATCTGGAGATAGGTATAAAAAATGGGAAAGTGTTTGCTGTACAGAACTCAATGTCCAAATATGTTCTCCCTCATTGGCTCAGCCTAAAGCTATCTTACAGTGTGTAAGAGTGTCTTACCCCCTCCCGCCTCCACATTATTCCCCAAGTATGAACAAATTATATTTTTCTTCAAGTCATAAAGAAATGCTATGAATTAATTTTAATTTTGCTATAGAAACATATGCCAGGTTCTACACTTAGGCAGGAAAAACCATCTGCACAGATACAAGCTAGGGGACCAGGGCATAGCGCTGTTTGCCGGTGCCCGGGATGGGTGAGCACATGCATGCCACAGGCGGGTGTGGAGCAAGCCTGTCCAGCCCCTGCCTCTGCCGTTGCCGGGCAGGCACTCATGTATCAGGCAGAAACAGGGCACAGAGGATGCTCTGCACTCTCTGCTCCCTAGCCACCCTTGGGTGGGTGGGTGCTTGCATGCTGGGCAGAGGTGGGCATGGGGGGCATGCAACAGGGATCTCTGGGGGGTGCTTGGTTCGTGTCCCCCCTGATTGTGCACCTGGGGCAAAGCCCCCCCCCCCAAAAAAAGCTATGCCACTGTAGGGGACAACTGGCTTGCCACTAATACATGTGAAAAGGATCCAGGGGTCTTAGTAGACCACAAACTTAACATGAGTCAACAGTGTGATGCAGCAGCAAGAAACGCGAATGCTATTCTATGCTACATCAACAAGTATAGTGTCCAGATCCAAGGAAGTAATAGTATTGCTCTATTCTGTCTCGTTCAGACCACACGTGGAGTACTGAGTTCAGCTCTGGGTGCCACAATCTGTGAAGGATATTGACAAGCTGGAATGTGTGCAGAGGATGGCAACTAAGATGATCAAAGCTCTGGAACTGGCTGTTTACCCAGCCTCCGGATGGGCAGCAGTTGCAGCCTTTCATGGCAGGCCCTCAGTTCCACAGAGCAAAAGGCCTCCCCATTGTGTAGCTGACAGTTGGGGAATTACCTTGGGCACTGCAAAGAGTGGCAGGATAGTCTCCCATGCCCTAGACTGCAAATTGGCCAATCAGATGGCCAGAGGGGCCCACTCTAAAGGCCGGCTGCACCCAAGTTAGGGACCACAGTTGGCTGAAGAACAACCCACCCTCCTGCCCTTTACGCTGTGATTATTTTGTATGCTAACCTTTTTCTTCCTTGCACTCAGTAATTGACCGTCCTATGGTTCATTAATGGTTGCCGTATTCAGAACCGGGAAGGAATTGGCCCCGTTTGGAGGTTTTGCCTCCCTCATAGCAAACAGTCACAACTTTTGGCAGATAAGGCAATGGGTGGATTACATAAGGCATTATGTAAATTACATAATATTGCCACAGAAAACAGAGAAACACATAATGTAGTTGTGGGCAGAAGACGAACTTCAATGTAAAGGAAATAGTGCTGCAGGTGGCAAATACAGGGAAGAATGCAAAATGATGCCTTCTTACATTCATAACCCTTGAATGGATTTGAAACATCCAGTCCTCACTATTTTAGATATTTGTATCTCTCTATTTGTAGCTGTTGCTTATTGTTTTGCTATAGTCTACACGTCATACCTTTCTATTTTTATTCTAACTTGCAAGCCACCTTGTTTCGATAAATAAATCTCTCTCTCTCTTTCTTCCTCATTTAACAATATTACACATCAGAAGGTGGTGCTCTCCTTCACATGGAGTTTTTAGAACAGAGGTTGGATGGCCACCTGTCAGGAAGTAGTTAGCTGTGGTTCCTGCAATGCAGGGGTTTGGACTAGATGACCCTTGGGGTCCCTTCTTACTCTCTAATTCTATGATTCAAAGTTCTCTGTATAGCTGTTACAGAGAACAAACAGTCAAGAAGCAAAACAAGAACTCACCATAAAAACAGAATGGCAAGAGAAAATTCCCAACCCTACCTAGATACAGCTAAGTCCACTAAACTATTCATATAGCTCTCCCTTCTTTTTTGTTCAAAGAAGCCACCAGTAAATAAATTGGCACTATTGAGACCTTTGGTAGTTCAGATAATCAACCACTCTTCTCTAAATCCCAAAGGCTTTCAAATAACTTGACTGGAGCAAATGGCAATTTTGAGGAGTATCACTGGTGTCAGGCTTACAAGACTGTTCAGAAGAAGAAGAAGTTGGCATTTCAGATACAGCTTGTGAATTTTGTGATTGTACATTCTCAGTCATAGATGGAAAGTAGATGCCACGTTCAGACTCAACAGAATATGACCAGGGTGTTTCATTTCTCTTCCTCGTCTTTCACAGGTGCTGGAGTTTGCCATGTGGTTTTCCCCTCCCCATCATTTCCAATATAAACTCTGTCCCCTGACTCTAAGTGGGATAGTTCTATCACAGAATTGCACCAGTTATTGAAGTGTTCATAACTTCTATTAGTTTAGTCATTTGTAGAGGCCACCATTCCCAGGTCAGCTCACTTTGGAATGAAACTCTCCTCTGCTGTTCAAATGGGGATTCTGATTTGTCTTCGCAGTAGCAGTTCTGCTGGTCTATCAGTAATGTTTATCTGTAGCTTAAAAGAGCAATATATGAGCCATTCCATCTTCAGATATTATTTTGGGAAGACTAAAATTTGCTGGATATTAGTGTGGGGTTGCAATAATATGGTAAAAGTTGAAAGAAGTCTGGAATGACTGGAATGCTATAAACTGGGACGCACTGTCGGCAGCAAGTTCACCTGGAATGCCAAAACTAAGAAAGCTTTGCCCCCCAGTTGTGCAACAACACTGTAGCAGGTAATGTTGGGTAAGGGAAGTATATCAATATATCATGAACAGTAACCCACAACAATTGACACAGGCCAGATGCTACTTCCCTGCCCCCGCCCCATAAGGCTTCAGTGATTAAAGGATCCTTCTGTTGTGCTAATAATCTCTTCTACATTTGTCAATGGCTGATATTTTGTTCTTTGTGCCATTTCCGATTCCAGAGTACCATATTATCTGCTTGACTCACTAATGGCCTTTGATTATTTCCTCCTAGACTATGAACCAGCAATATAACCTTTCATCGTTGACTCTTCCAATTCATTCATCTGTCCGTGGTCAACAAAGTGCTTTCTAGTTATCTCTGGTCTGTTGATGAGATTTAGGCCATCCATATCAGATGCAAAGAAAGACTTCTGGAATCTCTGGACCTCCACGAGTAGATTGGATGAAATTAGTGTGTGGTTTTTTAATGCTTTTAGAGAAGTGTGCACAGAACAAATATTTCCTGTCCTAGCTTGGCTTGAGAAACTTAGGGGAGGCTGGGTTGAGAGAGTTGCACTTACTGGTGAAACATCATCATGTCCAGAGCAGAGTCAAGTCCAATAGACACACTGAGGTAGGATATTCCATTTCACAACCAGCAAGGCACAGTGTGGCAGGGCTCTGGACTATATCAGGGTCTGGCATGTCTTGCTTTTCAGAAACCCATGCTGGGTTTTAGTAATCACAGCATCCTTTTTGAAGTGCTTACAGACAGAGCATATGATTATTTGTTCTAGAACCTGTCCTTGATAAGAATCCTGTAGCAAGTGGCTTCCACTTGACAGTTGTAGAAGTGCTCCACCTAGTCCCAATCCATAGTTGCTTTCATCAGCACTTAACCATTGTTGGCATCACAAAATTGTAGGACCGAATATCCCTTTTCCTCTGAAAAGGAAGCTTCCTGATTTTCATGTGTTCATGCACACACAATGCCAGAACATGGTAGATTTCAATGATAAATGCAGTGGTTGTGCTCTGTTGAGATGATTTTCAAATATTGATCTTGATCATTCACCATTCCCCCCAAAAGTGTCTCAGCTCTGTAATGCTAGAGGTATTTTTAGCTCTTTGGTGGCATTTACTTTTTCTTGGCATGACTTTTTATGCTGTACAATAACAACTCTGCCTTGGTAAAAAAAAATACATTTCCTGTAGTTTGTTGAGTCTGAATTCATGGATCCAATTGAAGACTTATGACCATCCATTTATTATGGCCTTCCTTTGCTGTACCACCATGTATTAAGGTGTCTTCCACGAAGTTAATGGCACTTTTTATGTCTCTAAGGAATGCTGCCAAATTCAGTTGAAAAATCTCAGACGCACTTGCGATCTTGAATGACAACCACCGGAAACAGAATCTTTGATAGTATGTGATGAACGAAATGTAGACAATTTAGCACTCAGGTTTGTCAAAGGCATTTGCCAACAATCATATGATACATACAATCTGGAAAGTATTTTGGCTCCTATTACTTTGAGGAAAAGGTCCTCTTCCATGGGAAGTAAGTATTTTTCATCATTCACTAAGCTTTCATTTAAAAAGTTGAGGGCAGCTAGCATGGCCAATAATCTTGGATGATGGGAGTTGCAATCCAACAACATCTGGCGGGTCACAGATTCCCCACCCCCAAATGGGGAACCATGCTTGGTGTTTGTACACTGTATTATTTGGCATTAGATATTAACCATGTTCACATAGTTACCTTTTAATAGACAAATGGGTGGTAGCCAACTAAGTTCTACTCAGAGTAAATTCACTGAAATTAATGGGCCTAAATTAGTCATGCTAAATTAACTACAATGGGCCTATTCTGAGCAGAATTTAGTTGGCTATTTGTGGGTTAAACCACAGAGCCTAGGGCTTCCTATCAGAAGGTCGTCGGTTCGAATCCCCATGACGGGGTGAACTCCCGTTGCTCGGTCCCTGCTCCTGCCAACCTAGCAGTTCAAAAGTACATCAAAGTGCAAGTAGATAAATAGGTACTGCTCTGTCGGGAAGGTAAATGGTGTTTCCGTGCACTGCTCTGGTCCACCAGAAGCGGCTTAGTCATGCTGGCCACATGACCCGGAAGCTGTACGCTGGCTCCCTCGGCCAGTAAAGCAAGATAAGCGCTGCAACCCCAGAGTCTGCCACGACTGGACCTAATGGTCAGGGGTCCCTTTACCTTTACCCCACAAGTCTCCAAACTCTCCTATGCTATATCTTGTATTGTTTTCAGTAGTTCAATTCATAGCTGTGCTATGAATTAAGAGACTGTCCAGCTTATAAATTCTTATCCTACACCCAGTGAACACAAAGTGTATTCAAGACAGTGAAGATCCTGGGGTGCATAAGGTGATCTTCTGCAGGTCAGAGGAGTTCTGGAATCATGGCTAGGTCACTTCTGAAATGGCTATGACAGCAGCTCCTGGATGTCGTTTGAAATCAATGATCCTTTCCCCCTTCCCCTTTGTGTGTCTTGTTCTAGGTCTGCAGGACAGAACTGTCTTTCTTCTTTGAACAGTGCCCATGAAAAAATAAAACATAAATTTAGGGCCGGGTCCTCAAAAGGTGGCTCCCAACACATAAAAACACAATGTATAATTGTTAAATAGAAAATCTACAAAATCACAAGAAATCAGCACTGGCTGTAGTAAGAACAGATTTCAGCACATGATTAATCATCCCAATTAAATCAGTGGGGGTAGTTTAACTGTGAGCTGCCTCATTGTACATCCTGCCGCCATGGTTTTGTGTAACTGTGGCAACTTCTCCCCCCACCCTGTGAGCACATCGACAACATGACTAGCACCAGTTATCACATGTGTCACCTCTCCTGAAAGCCAAAGATGATTGTATGGGTCCACCTGAAGTGAAAACCAGCTTACAAACAGTGATAGGCAAATCTGTCATTTTCAGGTTCTCACAGACTTTCATTCTTCCAAACTTAAATTCAATTCACCACATTTCTGCATAGATTTGATTTTTTTTTTTAAAGTCAGCATGAAAATCCACATGCATTTCTCACTGGGAGAGCCAATGGCGGAGACCAGGAGTGAAATCTTTACTTGGCCATGTGAAACTCACTGGGCCATGTTGGACCAGTCACTGCATCTCAGCCTAACCAACTTCACAGGGCTGGGGAAAACCACATATGCCACCTCAAGCTCCTTGGCAAAAAATATGGGATATAAAGATGTACATTTTTTGTATACAAAAATGCAGTGCTTTTTTTTCTTTAAAAATGTTTTGGGGGTACTCTCATTTTCCTACTCATTTTGAAATACTGCCCCTCAGTGAAGCCAAACTTAGATTCACAAAATGTTTAGGGGTATGCGTACCCCTGTGTACCCCCCAGAAAAAAAGACTGCACAAATGTATACCTAGTATGTGCATTTTGTTCTACAAGCAGTCTTCCCTAACAGAATCCATTTTTTGTACACAGTTTCCACCAATATGCACATTTTTGCACACATTCTTTGGTTGAAGAACCGCATTCAGGGAAGGCCAGGTTCCAAAAGATTGCTGTGTTTTGTGGATTTCTTAAGGAAATGCAAATCTGTTAAGTTCTCATTAAAATGAAACGAATTTCCCCTCCCACCTTTACCTATAAGCTGAATTGTGCTCAAAGTTCCTGTGTAAATTAGTAGCGGCTAAGAAAGAAATTTTAATAAATCACTGTGATAAATGCACAGTGCAGGAAAACGAAAATGCACACGCACACACAGGCAGAATATTTTTTGATTTAATAAACTGATTTATTACTTTAGATTTAGAAGCCTATTAACTAGATGAATAACTGGGTGCAGTTCTCCCCCCCCCCCATATGGAAGAGCAGGATTTAAGGTAGTCAGAGCCTCTTTCACAATCTACTTAAGAAGACGTCACATTCGAAACCTTTCCCTGTCAGTGGTATCACAGGCTCCTGGGGACTCTTGTGAAGTGACTGCCTCCCCACCTTTCACAACTATCTCATCTTTGCCTTGTTGCTTTCAGTCTAAAATCCCAGAGCAACATGGTTTATTGTTTTAATATCTCTCTGGCACAAGGCAGAAGTATCCCACAGTGGCTACTTATCTGTCATATGTATTTTTGTGAAAGAAATATCAAGACAAGCCTGCTGTTTAGAGGAATACCAGAAGACTGTTGGGCGGTAGCTGGGTTACATTTTCCAAAAGGAACAGAGCAGTGCAAGTCAAGGGAGAAGTGGGGGAGAGAGAAAAGGCAGCTTCTGAAGAAATGCCATCCGTATATGCTACTGAGGGATGTCTGGCAACCCCTAAGCGCTTTTACTGACTTTATGAAACAGCTTTTCTATTCTGCTTGTATCCCTCTACAGTGATACCTCTGGATGCGAACAGGATCTGTTCCGGAGCCCCGTTGGCATCCAGAAGCGAATGCAACCCGCATCTGCACGTGCGCGGGTCACAATTCGCCGCTCCTGCACATACGCATGACATCATTTTTGACCATCTGCACATGAGCGAGCGGCGAAACCCGGAAGTAACACGCTCCGTTACGTCCGGGTCACCGCAGCACGCAACCCAAAAATACTTATCCCGAAGCTACTTCAACCCGAAGTATGACTGTAATGTACAGTCATACCTTGGATCTCGAACGGCTTAGTTGCCAAACGCTTCGGCTCCCAAACGATCAAAAACTGGAAGTGAGTTTCTGGTTTTCGAACTTTTTTTTTGGAAGCCGATCTTCTGGTGGGGCTTCCGGGGCTTCCGATTGGCCGCAGGAGCTTCCTGCAGCCAATTGGAAGCCCACTTTGGTTTCTGAATGTTTTGGAAGTGAAATGGACTTCCGGAACAGATTCTGTTCAGCTTCCAAGGTATGACTGTAGTGATGGGGAACATCAGACCAGGGGCCAATGCAGCCCTCCAGGTCTCACTATCTGGCCCTTGGAGTTCTCACCAGGACACAGGCCCTTCTTGCACCCTCTGTGAGGGATTTTGCCCAGCAGGAATGTGTTCCTTCAGCTCTTGCTGCTCTCACTTGAGAACAGAGAGTGAAGTGTGAGTGTCTACTGTACAATGGTAAACACCACACTTGCTGCTCAACCCAATTTTGCCTCTGGCTTTGCACACAATGGCATGTGGCCTTCAGAAGGTTGCCCAGAAGGGAATGTGGCCCACTGGCTAAAACAGTGTTCTCTGCCACTTTTCTAATGTTACAACTGAGTTGCATACCCTCCAACATTTCTTGGATGAAAATAGGGATGTCCTGTTCCATTATTATTATTATTATTATTATTATTACCACCCCACTGATTTGAGTGGGTTGCCACAGCCACCCTGGGCAGCTTCCAACATATATAAAAACATAATAAAACATTAAAATGTGTTTTTTAAAAGAAAAAAACTTTCCCTATAGAGGGCTTCCTTCAGATTTCTTCTAAAGGTTGTTACTTATTGTATAGTTACTTATCTCCTTGGCTTGGGGGTCGCATAACTCCATACCCTCCAACTTTACTCTGATGAAAATAAGGAAGGCCAAAGGAAAAGGGGGACGTTCCCTGGCCATGTATTATACCTCCTTGAGAATTTGTAATAACTAACAAGTATTAATATGATGCTGTTAAGGTGCTAACACTCAATATGCCAGCAAATTTGGAAAACTCAGCAGTGGCCAGAGGACTGGAGAAGATCAGTCTACATCCCAATTCCAAAGAAGGGCAGTGCCAAAGAATGCTCCAACTACTGCACAATTGCACTCATTTCACACACTAGCAAGGTTATGCTTAAAATTCTACAAAGAAGGCTCAAGCAGTATGTGGATCGAGAACTCCCAGAAGTGCAAGCTGGATTTAGAAGAGGCAGAGGAACCAGAGACCAAATTGCAAACATGCGCTGGATTATGGAGAAAGCTGGAGAGTTCCAGAAAGACATCTACTTCTGCTTCATTGACTATGCAAAAGCCTTTGACTGTGTCGACCACAGCAAACTATGGCAAGTTCTTAAAGAAATGGGAGTGCCTGATCACCTCATCTGTCTCCTGAGAAATCTCTATGTGGGACAAGAAGCTACAGTTAGAACTGGATATGGAACAACTGATTGGTTCAAAATTGGGAAAGGAGTACGGCAAGGCTGTATATTGTCTCCCTGCTTATTTAACTTATATGCAGAATTCATCATGCGAAAGGCTGGTCTGGATGAATCTTAAGCCGGAATTAAGATTGCTGGAAGAAATATCAACAACCTCAGATATGCAGATGACACAACCTTGATGACAGAAAGTGAAGAGGAATTAAAGAACCTTTTAATGAGGGTGAAAGAGGAGAGCGCAAAATATGGTCTGAAGCTCAACATCAAAAAAACGAAGATCATGGCCACTGGGCCCATCACCTCCTGGCAAATAGAAGGGGAAGAAATGGAGGCAGTGAGATATTTTACTTTCTTGGGCTCCATGATCACTGCAGATGGTGACAGCAGCCACAAAATTAAAAGACGCCTGCTCCTTGGGAGAAAGGCGATGGCAAACCTAGACAGCATCTTAAAAAGCAGAGACATCACCTTGCCAACAAAAGTTCGTATAGTTAAAGCCATGGTTTTCCCAGTAGTGATGTATGGAAGTGAGAGCTGGACCATAAAGAAGGCTGATCGCCAAAGAATTGATGCTTTTGAATTATGGTGCTGGAGGAGACTCTTGAGAGTCCCATGGACTGCAAGAAGATCAAACCTATCCATTCTGAAGGAAATCAGCCGTGAGTGCTCACTGGAAGGACAGATTGTGAAGCTGAGGCTCCAATACTTTGGCCACCTCATGAGAATACTCCCTGGAAAAGACCCTGATGTTGGGAAAGATGGAGGGCACAAGGAGAAGGGGACGACAGAGGACGAGATGGTTGGACAGTGTTCTCGAAGCTACGAACATGAGTTTGACCAAACTGCGGGAGGCAGTGGAAGACAGGAGTGCCTGGGGTGCTCTGGTCCATGGGGTCACGAAGAGTCGGACACGACTAAACGACTAAACAACAACAAAAAACAGCAAGTATTAATAATAATTCAATAACTGTATCAGACTTCTTCCGGCTTCCCTCAAAATCTGTGGTTTAGCGCTGAATCAGAACAAACAGCAATTGAGTTTTCTGCAGCTTGCTGTTTGTTCTGCTTTGGAGCTAAAGAGCAGGTTTTCTAGGGGGAAGGTGGTGGGAGGCAAAACTGCTTGGACCTGTGCCTAGAAAGCACAAGACAAGTGGAAAAACCACTCAGCCCCATGCTTTCCAGGCAGAAGTGTGAATGAGCCCATAGTTTAAAGTGCCTTGCAATCCATAGAGATTTTAAACCTGGCAAGGTCTTCGAAATTTACATCCAGTTTCACTTAGGATGGAATTTGGAAATAACTTCAAGGTGAGGTAAAGGTAAAGGACCCCAGATGGCTAAGTCCAGTCAAAGTGGGGTGTGGCGCTTATCTTGCTTTTCAGGCCGAAAGAGCCAGCGTTTGTCCACAGACACCTTTCTGGGTCATGTGGCCAGCATGACTAAATCTGGTGCATGGAGGACCATGACAGAAGCCAGAGCGCATGGAAACATAGTTTACCTTCCTGCAGTAGCGGTATCTGTTTATCAACATAAACATCAGTCTGTCTCTTCACCCCAGAGTCCTAGGTGTGCTTCACTGTACAGGCTTCCCAATCAGTCAGTCGGTCAATCAATCAATCAATCAATCAATCAATCAATCAATCAATTAACTGAACACTCAGAAGGAACAGATTAATGCACACACTCCTAACTCTCTCCTTTGAAAAGAACAGGTGAGCTAGGCCTGTGAAACACATGCGGGTTTCTGGATAGGGCTATCTGCCCTCTGGAGCTTCTGTACCTGAACTAAAATTACTGGATCAGGGCCCATGAACTTTAAGAGTGAGAAAGACATTAGAGCTTTAATTATCAGATGTCTCACTCTGTTTGTTTTAATGCCAAACAGCAAACAGCGCCAACGTCCGACGACGGGACACATCAAATGAGTTTGTGTGGACTGAATGGAAGGGCTGGCATTGGCAGTAGAGCAGAGTGAATATTGCTAATTAAAACAGCTGAAATGGAATAGCATTTTTGGACACAATGGGCTGTAAACTGACTTTCTATTAATTGAGCTCAGTGTAATGACATATCGGAATGAATAGCTAGTGATCTGGAAATTCATTTAGACCATTAGTTTAATTACAGAAACTGATGGAAGTTTTCTCAGACAATTATGGAAAGAACTGGAGCACCGTGAGATAGGATTTACAAGATTTTGCATCTTCTCCATCTACCCTTCCCCACTTTTTAGAATATTGAATTGTGCCATAGGAAACAACAGTAATAGGCCTGAGTAACATATTCTTGTGTGGAAGCCTTTACTCTATCAACTAGGGGACAGATGTATGACTCTGTCAATTTCAGTTTTTATTAGTTTCTCAATTTTCCAACTTTAAATTTAGTGAAGGCTGGTCTATTACGGCAAATGGGGTATTGCCCCACCAATCACAGTCTGTTCTTAGCCAGCCCCAGCTGGCTGCCTTCTTCCTTATGACCAGTGCAGGGGAGTGTGACCCTGTCTGTCAGTTTACTCTTCTTCAGTCTCAGTGTTGCCCTTTGTATAACTTAGAAAGGAAGAGGATGGCCCTGTTTGTCACTGGTTCTGGCGCCCCCTACATTTGGACTCCCTGCTCTCCACCCCATTAGTTCTCTTGTTCACAAGCCACCACTGCTTAAATCCAATATGCTGCATATCTACATCAGTTTGTGAATTTTGTGTACAAAAATAGTCCTCTTGAAAATCCGATAGAATTTTAGAGAGCATTTCCCCTAATACACCCATTTCGCAAGGACATTTCCCTACAATAAAGCAATTTTTAAAAATTAATATATGCATTTTTATGGGCACTTTCCCCGAACAAACATTTCTGCGCACTCGATTTCTTCGGAGAACTGAAATTCAGAGAAAAGCAAATTCTTTACAGCCACCCAGCAATGTTAGATAGAAGTCCAGGTTATTAGCTTGGCTACCGTGGCTCATACTTATGGTGTGTGTGTTTTTAAAATGTCTTGAAGGGCAGCCACAATAGTTCATGACTGTCCTGATCCTAGCTGGGGGGGGGGGCAGTGCAGCCCTACTCAGAACCAGCAACACACCATTCCCAGAGTCAGACAAGCCACATAGCAAAAGCACCTCTTTCTTGTCAGGAATGATGTTATTGATACAGTCCATTACCAATCTCAGACACTAGTTTAGCATCATCATCTAAATTAGATGAAAAGGGGGGGGGGGTCATCACTGTACTGATCACATTGCACCAAAATCCCAGATCTGGCAATTGCCACCAAAGCATCTTGTTCCTAGTGGGATGTAGCTGGCTGCGCTTTCTGGAGTGGCCTGGGAATGACGCTACATTACCGAAACATGGCAGGCATTGGAGAGAGCCATATATTGCAGTGAGAAATGCAAGACCCTTGCTTGAAAGTTTTTTTCACCCCCACAAAAGAGAAATGGGGTGATAGCATCCTCAAAAAAATTAAGGGAAGTGGTAGCCCCCCCCCCCCCTGAAGATGTTGGAGAAATTATTGTCCCCCTCTCGTGAACTTGGAGCGGACTTCGTTTTGATTAGAGCAATGTACATTAAATTAAGTCAAATTATTTGATTAATCAATTGTTAATTGTTTGAGTAGTTTTGTTAGTTTAAATGTGGAATTATGATTATTAGTACAACAGTAGCAGTAGTAATAGTATTTTGTGTAACTGGTGTAATTAGAAGCCTATTATGGCTTTAAGCGGTATATACTACTACTACTAATATGGTTTTGAATGTGGACTTTGCATTCTATTTCTTACATTGCTTCCTTTTTGTTGGCACTTGTAAACTGCTTAGAGATTCCTGCTGAAATATGAAGCAGTACATAAATTAACTAGCCAATTAAATAAAAGTAAAACCACTTTTGGATGGTTGAAAACAGAAGCAGCAGCAACAACAAGAGTTAATTTCTTAAGCTTATCCCATGACAAACAGATTAGCAGCCACACATTTGCATCACTTCTCTCTGTATATCACATTTCAACTTTGCGAGATATTAAGGGGCTGAAATTGACATTTCACAGGCAAAGCAAAAAAGAAAAGAGCTGCAATGACTGGCTTACTTGTGGACGTGTATACTAGTGAACTGGGGGCACTGTACATGGGAGATCCCTCTTGGTTTGCCTGGCACAGCAGCACCCTGCCTATGAAAGAGAGAGAGAGAGAGAAAGAGAGAAAGAGAGAGAAAGAGGAAGAAAAGAGAGCACGGTCTGAGTTTGGGAACACTCAAGCTAAATTAGTTAAGTTGAAAGAAAAAAAAACCCCAACATGATGAGGCTATGAAAAGTGCATTGCCTTTGGCTGAAAAGAACCACCACCACCACCAAAACCTTTCCAGGTACACTAAAGCTTCAATCCTACCCCCCACTTACCTGGGAGTAAGCCACACTGAAGTGAATGGGACTTACTTCTGAGTAGACATGTGATCATATCCAGCATTCTCTGTCTACTGTCACAAGAGCCCTTGCACTAACGGATGACAATGTTTAAAGGTTGAGCAACAAAGGTTATGCTAGCGGAGGCTTGATGCACAACAGCTGATTCTTGTTGTGTAACCCACTGCACAACAACCTTTTGCGAAATAGCTGTTTCTGGCTGTATAATCCACCATTTCCCTTGTGCAACTGTGTCCCACCAGTGCAACAAGTAAACGAATAAATGGCTTTCACTTAGCACTGACTGGGGCTGCAGCCTGCTTTACATACTGACAATTTGACACTCCAACCATCCCAATGCAAAATATATATTAATTTCATGTTGGGAGGCCAGGACAGGTGCACCGCCCTGAGTAGTGAAAGTGGCCACTTGCTCTCTCTCTCTCTTTCTCAAACTCTTTCCACATCTAGGCTGATGTTGAACCTGTCCTATCAATTCTCCCCCCCCCCCCAAAAAAAAAGGTTGCAGTGGTCCAGACTAATGTTCATTCCATCCAATGACCAAGTATGGTGGGTTATTTTTCAGAGTGGAAAGTATTTTGAAGGGAAGGGGTTGTTTGCTTCAGTGAGCTCTCGTTTAGAAAAGATAAGCAATACATTTTGTGGACTTTAACATGTAGTTCAGTTGCCTCCAGTGTTAAGATAACTGAACACAAAGGACTTGTATACCTTTAAGTATTAGACAAATGGGGGGATTTTAGACCCTTTTCTTATCACTGCATAAAATGTTCACTCTACCCAAGATACCATCTTCCTTTTCACCCCGGTTTGCTCTGCGTTATTAATCCTATGATTCTCTACACCTTTCAGGATAGCTAAAAATGTATTTGCACCCATACACCAATCATGCTGCTACACTCACCTACAATTTATTCAACTATACTCATATTTTTACACAGCTCTTAAGGTTAACCCTTTCCCCGCACCTCCTTTGACTACACAAGAACTAAATAAGAGTTTGGATGCTGGTTCAGGCCAAAGGCCTATGTGGTCCAGCATCTTCTTCCACAGTGGCCTCAATGGGAAGGCTGCAAGCAGAATCTGAGCACAATAGCACCCTCCTTACTTGTGATTCCCAACAATTGCCACTCAGAGGCATACTGCCTCCAATAGTGAAGGTGGAACACAGCCATTGTGGCTAATAGATAAAAAAAACTGTGGGATGTATCCAATGTTACTCATACTCAGAGTATGCCCGTTACAATTAATAGACATTAAAGGGGGAAATAGAGCTGTGTTAAAATCATATCCTCCAGTTTCTCAAAGGGTTTCTTCCTCTACAAATGAGCCTTCTTATTTTCTGCCTCATTCTCAAGGCACTTGGAAATTTCTTTAGAATTCCAAGGAGTGCAGATTTTGAGCATACTTTATCATTATGAGATGGACAAGGACAGTATGTGTGCTTTTCTTTCCATCAAATATTTCTCTGGCACTCTGCAGCCTCCTTGACTGCCCACACTTCTGGATTTGAAAAAAGCCCCATGAGAGGAGTCATCTCATGATGTCTTCTCCTGGATTTTAACTGAAATGTGGGCACTAAGGAACGCTGCAGAGTGCAGACTGATTTGTTAGAATGTAAGAAAGAAGACTCACAAACACCTCATGGCCATATTGAAAGTAAGATAAAAACAGAAAAACCCTTACATCCAACCCATGCAAATTTCACCGCTTTGCTCTCTCCCCTTAGATAATTTTCATATGTGCTTTCTTCTCTTATTAATTTTAGTGTTTTGTTGGAAGCTACCCAGAGTGGCTGGGAAATATTATTATTATTATTATTATTATTATTATTATTGATGGGGAATGGTGAGGGGGGAAACCCGCAGAGGAATTTTTTTGCCACAGTGTTAAAGGAAAGAAAACATGATGTGATTGCAAGCGATGCTTCTAGGGTAACATGTAGTTAGGCCCTAAGTGATCTAGAATACTACTTTACAAAGGTTTCCCAGTCACACAGAGGGAACTCTCTGTATTTATAGCTGCCTATGCAGTGGCTCTTTAAATGTTCCAATGAATGTGTGGCGGTTAGGTCTAAGCATGCCACAACAATCCCATACCTCCTCACTCATTGAATGTGCAAAGGAGTTGATCAGAATCCCCATTTCATGCACACATTTGCCACTGAAATGGTTAATGAGAAAAATATCCTCATTAACTACCTTAATGGTAAAGACGCCAGGGTGACAAGATGTAACTAATTGCTCACTAGGTGATCTTGGACACCCAATTAATCAAGGGACATTTTTTTCATGGTACTTTTGCATTTGTATATCCCGTTTCCACTGTTCCAAGCACTTCATGCACATTCGCTCAGTGATTCTCATGACAGTCCTGCCAAATAGATGGGATTTTACCCCTATGATACAGATGGGCAACTGAGGCTGAAAGAATGGCAGCTAGGCCTTAAGGCAGGGATGTGGAACATTTTCCTTCTGAGGGCAATGTGCCAGAGGTAGGCAGGTCCAGGGGTAAAAGTGTGGTGGGCAACAAATACTAATTTACTCATACATCCTTCTCTACCCTCCATCTAGGCAAGCAAGAAGCATGATCGGAGTTCAGATGTAAACTACAAGAACAATTATGCTGACAGGAAGCCAGCAGGGCTGTGTGGGGCTTTCCTGTGTTTTGCAATGTCATATACATATATAAACTTTCTCCCTTTTGGATAGAAGTCATGGTTTTGCCCAATGTGCAATGAGCTCCTGGCTCCCTTGCAATGTTCCCCTTGAAGCCAAAATAGCAGACCTGAAAAAGCTAAGGGAAGCAGAGATGCTGGAGGTTTGAGGCCTTCAGGGATGGTATAAGTGTGCCCCACTCACATGACAGTTAATTCCCCTGCTCTCAGGGAGAATGAAGGTCTTGGGGGTGGAGAGGGTCCATCTGAGGAAGAGGTAAACAGTTCCTCAGAAGGCTGATGTAAAGCTACCGTATGTTCTTGTGCCGATAATACTTCTCTAGAGGCAGGGGGATCATTAGGAACAGAGATAGTTGGGTGCATGGTGGGCATACAGAACACAGGGTGAATTGTCTGCCTGAAGCAAGGAAGCATTATCAAAATGTAAAGACAACTCCGGCAAAAACACCCAAGCAGGATGCAATCCAGGAACGATGAGGGATGTAATTTGGGAAGTGTCCTGAGGGCCAGAATAGGAGTATTGGAGGGCCACATTCAGCCACTGGGTCTGAGGTTCTGTCCCTTCTTTCTGAAAAGTGGTCTACCTAAACCTAGGAAGTTTTCAGATGAGGTGATGTTTGAAATGAAGAATACCAGATCACAATACCAGAACACAATCTATTACGGTTTCCAGAATATTATTATATTTCAAGCATAGTTATTTCTCTCATTTGTTGTTTAGTTTGTTTCTTCTCTTGTAGCTTCTTTTTTCTTACGATAAAAAAAGTCTGTTTCTTCGTTTCCAACCCATCCCACCCTTAGCAAATTTATTCCAGGATGCTGTTAGCAAAATGGATTAAGTTGCTTTCTAAATACATACAAATTAACCCGATATTGTTTAATATTACTTATGTTAATTATATATAGACGTTTCAAAACCTTTTTTAAAAAATAAAGCTGTTGCCATTTTTTAAAAAAAACAAAACAAAACACTAATAACATAGTGTTGAAGTATTATCATACAAATGGTAAAAAAACCCCAGCTAGATTAACAACTCTGATGATAGTTAATGCATTCCTAAAACTTCTGAGGAGCTGTTACAACCCATTACAGCTGAAATATTGGTGTATGAAAAATTAATAAAGCCAGCAGAAAATGGAATCCGGCATCTGCAGCAGCTATTTACATAGAAAGAATCACCCGGAATTAATTATGCTCTATGTTACATTCTAATGAGTTTTTCATTAAAATGTACACTATTATGGAAGCTAAACAAGGATTATTCAAAGAAAAATGCCAACAGCTGTTATTATTTTGAGAAATTAAAATTAGTTAATTGGTTATACATTTAGATCTAGGTCAGGGTTAATCGAACACTATTTATCATACCGTTAGCCTGTGTGTTTTGTAGGGGAAATAATGTCTACATCACCTTCTTCAGGGTCATACTTCCCTGGAAGGAGCAGGTTCCAAGACAGCAGGGTGCTCCTCTTGTGCTCCTGTGTCACTCTCTCTAGGTGACACAGTGGCCTAGAGGTGACTCTCAGTGGCAAGGAGTGCCTTTTAACAGCTGTTTCAGTAAAACAGGAGTATGGCAAAGTGGGGCTGCCCCTGAAGTTGGCCCAGAAACTGCAGGTACTGCAAAATTCAGCATCTTGACTGTTCATTGGGAAAGGATACTGACGTCATGCTATGCCACTGCTGCTGCCAGTTAGCTATCAGTCAAAGTTCAAGATGCTGGTCCTGGTGCACAAAGCCTTAGGCAGCTTGAGACCAGGATACCTAAATGACTGTGGTGGTGGCTACGTGTCTTGATGGCTATATATAAAACCTTCAATATCTTTGGCAGCTTGCCTCTGAACGCTAGGCACTGGGGATCACGAGTGGATGATCCACCTATACATAGGGTTGCCATTAAGTATGTGGGTTGTCCACCATGAGAACGGAACTTTGGACTAGATGGGGCTTTAGCATGATCCAACAGGGCTCTTTGCATGCTATTAAGACTCACAGATGTATGTCATGAGGAATGCCTTGATGGATTTTCATGGGGGAGCATTAAAATTCACCATTCCCTGACAGAGCTGCATCATGCAACATGCCATATCGTCTTCCTCAGCTCTTGAACTGTTGCAAATCACGAACCTGATCCAGTGCATAGCCTTGCAAAGCATTAGCCACATTCCCAACGATATTTCAAGTATCAAAGTCCTTTAGCAAGCTTGTCCCTCCCAGTGGATCTCTCAAATAATTGGTGTTAAGGTACTAATCTGCTGAGGGAATACAGGGCACTGAGCAACTGTACAACAATGCTCTACATGTATTAATCATATTGCCAACAACTGTGCAATTACTGTTCAGACTTGAGAGCAGCCCTCGGGGGGGGGGGGAGGAAACAATCATGGAGGTGATGCTACCAAGGATCTAAGTGACTTGGATAGGGCAAAGTTTAAGTGGGAACCTGTAGACCAGACTGCTGACTGGGGCCAGTTACAGGGAACGTATTACTCCCTTGTTAAAACAACTTCACTGGTTACCAGTTTATTTCCAGGAACAACTCAAAGCCCTATATGGCTTGGGCCCAGACTACCAGAAAAATCACATTTCACTATATTAACCTGCTTGGGTGAGAAATTCCCCAGGTGAGCACCTTTTCTTGGTCCCATAAATATCAGAAGCATGGTTGGTGGTGACACAAGTGAGAGCCTTTTCTGTGGCTGCTGTCATATTGTGCAATTTGTTCCCAATAGCACTAAGATTGGCTCCCTCTTTGCTATCCTTCTGCTGGCAGGCCAAGACCTTCCTATTCAGGCACCCTTTGAAATCTAAGGAACAGGTGATGCTGGTCACTGGATTGCTGTTGGGGCGAACTGTATTTTAATTGCTGCTTCTAAATGCATTTTAAAATAATGTTTTTAGATGTTGTATGTCAGCTTGGGGGAGAGGAGGGATATAAATACATTTTCTGAACTGTCTTCAGAGGCAGGCCTATGTATAATGTGTTGCAGTAATCTAATCTAGAGGTTACCAGAGCATAGATAACAGAAGTTATGCTATCCCTATCCTTATAAAAGTGCAGCTGGACCACCAGCCGAAGCCACTGAGGCCACCTGAGTGTCAAGCTACAGCAAAGGATCCAGGAGTATCCCCAAGCTATGTGCCCCCTCCTTCAGAGGGAGGGTAACCTCATTAAGACCAGGCAACCTCCCATCCATCTGGTCTAGGGAACCACCCACTGACAGTGCCTCAGTCTTATCTAGACTAAGCTTCACTTTGCTGGCTCTCATTTAGTCCATTACCAAGGCAAGATACTGGTCCAGCACTTCCACTGCATCACCTGCAGATGTAAAGGGAAAGTAGAGCTGTGTGCCATCAACATATTGCTGACAACTTACTCCAAAACTCCAGATGACCCCACTCAGTGGTTTCATGTAGATGTTAGACAACATGGGGGATAAATTGAACCCTAAGGAACCCCCACATTGAAGGCTCCACTTTTAATGGGAGAAAATTCCAAAGACTTTATACACTAAATCCAGCATCTTGAAATTAGCTCAGTAGCTATGTGGCGGGCAGTGCAATTCTGCCAAAAGTGGGGTAATGTTTGGGCAGTACAATGGTACCTCCGGTTACAAACTTAATTCATTCCAGAGGTCCGTTCTTAACCCGAAACCATTCTTAACATGAGGCATGCTTTTGCTAATGCTGCCTCCTGCTGCTGCCAGCGTGCAACTTCCACTTGCATCCTGGGACAAAGTTCGCAACAAGGGGCATCTACTTCCGGGTTAGTGGAGCTCACTACCCGAAGCGTTTGTAAAGGGGGCGGTACGTAACCAGAGGTTCCACTGTATCCTCTCCCATTGAACAGTCAAGACAGTTGCATTTTGCACCAGATGCAGCTTCTGAACCTACCTCATGGACAGCACCACACAGAGTGCATTGCGGAACTCAATGATCAACGAAATCACCTGATCCCAATCTGTATAGGGTATTTTGCAGCAAACCCAGAACCTTACTCTGAAGTCCCCAGATCTACAGCTTCCCTTGGTTCAAGAAATTTGCATTGAATCACCCATCTGGCTTTCCATCGGCACTAGGCATGTACATTAATTTCGTAATTAATGAAACAAATGGGGGTACACCCCTTATGAAATAAATGCATTGGATTGGACGAGTTCCAAATGACAATCTATACATCCATTTCTACTAGTAACAGCAATAAAAGTGGCATTCAGTTTACTGCATTTCCCCAACAATTTACTAATTGTTAATTTCTGCATTAGAATACAGCTTTCGCACAATTTAGAAGCCACTTCCGGAAAACTAATGAAACATATCACAACTTTAGTGCTCATTTCTGTGTTTTTGGTTGCAGGAAAGAAATCTGTTTGCAGTCTCCTTAACCATGAAAATTGTGGGAGAAAGCTGACAAAATCTGAGACAGTATACCAGCATACAATTCTTTTCTGTCATTTTCATGGAGGGACAGAAGCAGGTATGCATGTAAAGGGTGAGTTACACCATGTCCCACTGACATAAATGAAATTTAGGGCAACATGCTGGCATATCAGTCTAAAAGCCCCAGTTCCATAGAACATGGGTAGGCAAACTAAGGCCCAGGGGCTGGATCCAGCCCAATCGCCTTCTAAATCCAACCCGCAGACGGTCCAGGAATCAGCTTGTTTTTACATGAGTAGAATGTGTGCTTTTATTTAAAATGCATCTCTGGGTTATTTGTGGGGCATAGGAATTTGTTCTTTTTTCTTTTTCAAAATATAGTCCAGCCCCCCACAAGGTCTGAGGGACAGTGGACCGGCCCCCTGCTGAAAAAGTTTGCTGACCCCTGCCATAGAGCAGCAGTGTAAAAGGAACATTAGAAAATGGTAGTCAAGAGCTAGCATTACAGTCAAGATAACACAACTACAGAGTAAGGGTGTGTGGGAGAATGTTGTTGAATGTGAATCTTCAGTTCAGCACCTGATGAATTGTTGGGAAATGCCTCTCACCCCCCAGAAAAAAATGATGAAGTAGTTCCTCCCCCAAAGAGAGAGAAATAATGTTCTTGTCCCCAATTAGGGTGCAGAACTTTGAGAGACCAACTGCACATCGTTCTAGACTGCACCTCTATCAGCTGCAGAAGCAGCTGGCTGTAAGGGGCAGAGACATTGTGCTAGCTTTCGGGCAAGTGGGCGTTACCAGGGAGGAGAGGGGAAGGGGCAAGGAAATGGGGGAATCTGTGCGTTGTGATTGCAATGGTAGAGCCAATCTGGTGCTCACTTCAGTGCATTTGCATCTCATTCAACTCCCCACCACCATACCCCAATACCTCCTGGTAAGCAACAGCGACCCACATACCAGGAAGCGAGTACAGAGGCTCTGCCTCACCCACCATGAAGCTTCTGTTCAGCATACCAATACTTCGATATGAGAAGCTCCAGCAACCAACTTGAGTTTAAGAAAGATGCCTTGTCATGCTGAAAGAATTCCAGTGGTTCATTGTGCAACCCAATTACATGCCTTCTCATATGTAAATTCCATTAGAATCAATGGAGCTCACTCCCAGGTGAGTGGATTTAGAAATGTCATTAAACATTTCTTAGTTTTTGAACTTTTACAGCAACCTAACCTGTAAGAATAAGAAGTCTGCTTTCACCAAATAATTGTGGGCGGTGGAGGAAGACAGAAGTAGCCGTTGCCATTTATTACGATGCTCAAGGTTTCGGATTTACATTGATCGGCTCCACTTTTGACTTTAATTGTCAGCTTGGAGTTGTCAAGACATAACTATATCTTAAATTTGCATTGCATGGGGGAGGGGGTGTCTCTGCACTTCCCACTTTTGCCTCTTGATCTTGTCTTACGGAGTAATTGAGCTCCATTCTAATTTTCTTCCACAAGCAGGGTGCTCCCTTTCCAAGGAAGTGAGTTATGCCTATTCAAGAGGTGCGTTGTATGAATCTTGTTAAGGTTTGCTGCCTTATAGCCTGCACTGATGGAATATTTAATCAAAGAAATGAGTTGGCAGTTATGATGTACAACACGGTAAAGGCTTGTGGTGTGTGTCTTCACCGCCAATTGAGAAATGGGTGATTTCGCCATTCCTCAGTGCCAGACTGACAGCTTTGTATAACCTTCTCCTTTCTTTATTTCTCTACCCTTAAAAAAACTTATTTATCAAGATTAAAGATATTTTAAATCAACAGTTTCTTTGCAGATATATCATATTTATTTCCAAAGTGGCCAATTTTTTCATCATTTAGTAGTTTGGGGGGGGGGGGAGAGAACTTCTCACTCTGACTATGAAGCATTTTGGATTTTCCATGCAACATTGTTTAAACATGACAATGTTGGAATCTAAAACACAACTTCCTTTACCTTGATGTTTACTGTCATGTTGCACTCTGTGGTTGATAGTCATCAGTCGACCTGGCATCAATCAAACAAGCCATCTCAACTATTTCAACACCACTCTGCACCAAATCTGCAAGATTATTTTACAGTTCTTTCTAAAATCACTACAGCATTTTTTAGCCTGTGTTCCAGTAAACCCTGAGGTCTCATGGACATTTATCAGTGGTTTCTCAATGTGGGGGAGGGGATCTACAAAGGAGGATAAACTTTTCTTAAAGATAGCTTGTCCACCACTACAAGTCTCTCCCTGAAATGCAAAGATAAAGCTATGGTCATTAATGCAAAAATCATAGTTCAGTAGTAGATTTGCCTGCAGAGGGTCCCAGGTTCAATTCTCCACATCTTCAGGGAGTGTTGGGTATGTTCGATGGCAGAAATCTTGGAAAGCCAGTGCCAGTCAGTATAGACAATACTGAGCTAGATGGACCAATAGGGCAGCTCCCTATTTTTCTAGGGGTGTATGGGTGTGCATTATGCACACTCAATTCACATAGAACAATTCTGAGGCCCAACAGCACTTTCTGCACACTGTGTGAACTGAGGTGGGTACCACAGGGGACTTCCCAGAATACCCTACAAAAGGGGTGGTGAAACTTTTCCAGCCCAAGGGCCAACAATCCCTTCTAGGCAACCTTCCGAGGGCCAGTCATGAGTCATGGGTGGCCCACCTTTATGTTCCACCTTTCCTGGAAGAGGTTCAAGGCAACATACATGGCTTCCTCCTTCATTTTAATCTCACAGCAGCCATGTGGAGTAGGTTAGGGCAGAGGATTAGTGACCGTTCCAACGTCACTCAGAAAATGTCCTTTCTGAGTTGTGATAGGAACCAGCGTCCTCATCACCATCTAACCATTCCATCACATTGCTGTCTTTTATGAGATTTCACAGTCTTATCCTGAAGTCATCTTCAGTTATGATTCTACATCTCAGATGCTAATCCTACCCTTTTTAACCAACACACCATATTGCAGCTATCATGTCATAGGGATATCAATGTACAGTGAGAAAGTCTTGGATGCAAGACATACTCTTGCAACAAGGAAGGCACTATGTTAGCCTCAGCTCCCTGTATGTAAAAAGGGGGAATAATAATGACCTAGCTTGATGTTTCTTTGTTATTTTAAATAAATAAAGTTACAAAACAACAACAACTATGACCCACTTCCCAGAGCTGTTAAATAGTCCACTCCAAGAACAGATAATAGCTCTGTGATGATCTATTGTTGTAAAAGGAATTTTAAACATGCACTTTGGAAATAGTATTCTTTCTTTGGAAACGGAGTATGCTAATATTTCCACTAGAGCACTGTGACCTGAACAAGTTCCTTGTGTTTCCATAGGTCCTTTATCACAGGGATTTTCATGTGCAGTTACAAAACAAAGGTCTAAGTCAACTTTATTGTTGCCTCAAAACTGACACATTTTCGGGGTGGGTGGGTGGGTGTGCTTTACTGTACTTTGTCTCATTACTCCTCCATCAAGGCCACACTCATCTCTATACTCTCCTTGAGAGTTTTTGGCTGGCTGAAATGGGTCGCTGAACTATGATAATGCCTCTTACTTGCCGGTGGAGACAATGAAGACATGTGAGTAGGGTGTGGGGTGTATAAACCACTGTATAAACCACTGGCTTTTGTATGGCTGGAGTGTAGTCTACTGTGTAAAGGTAACAGTTAACATCCACTGCTCTGCCCACCACTGGCGCCGCCTACCACTGGCTTGTGCCCAAGAGCAAATGCATCCTTCAAACCAAAAAGGGGGGGAGGGGGGGAAGCTTTGCCACTCCTGATCTAAGGCATGCATCCATACCAGTAATTAGAAGAACACCAGAAGAAACTCTACATCTTTTATTGGCAGGGCAGACATTATCATTTGCACTGCCAAATTAATACCATTCTAATGGTAACTATAGATTCCCATTAGAAGGGCCAAATACCCCAGGCTTGACTATAAAATTTCACCAGGGAACTTCATGAGGCTGCATGCCAAAATCAATAACCTGCCATTTTTTAAATTAAGAGACAAAATAAATGTTAGAGGAAAGTCCAGTAAATTAAGAAAATTACCTTCTAGAGAGATTGAAAGTATTGATTTTAATGTTCAAAATATGTGAACTCTTTGTGGCCTACTCTTTGAAGGCAATTAGAAACTGGACAGTTAATTCAACAGAAGCTTGAGAGAAAAAAATCGATGATTATACTATGGGCATATTATGATATTTGTCATTAACCCAAAGCCATTTCTACCAAGTGACCAAGGTCTCTGATTTATCTGTTCAGGATGGGCTCTGTTTGACTAAGGTGGGTGCATAGTAAATTTGATTTAAGTTACAGCAACACTGTCATTTAGAGCTGAAGACAGATGTATGACAAAACAAGATATTGCTCCAGTCTTCCTTCATGTCCCATACTGTCTGGCGCAGAAGGGTAGGCCGGCCTACTATCTGCACTTTCTAGAATCAATTTTCTAGAAAAGCTTTCCTAGCTGGAGAACTGGATCTTTACAGGGGTTTTGTCTTGTTTCAAATGTATTTGCTATTTTTGAGTTTTGAATTTTTAAAAAAATTATCTTTAGTGTACAGTGCCCATTTAATAAATCAATAATATTAATAATAAGTTTAGGACTAACTTTTTCTATTATTTTAAGCAGTTTTAATCTGTTTTTAATATTGTATCTTATTGCATTTAAATAGTAATATTGTGCTTTAATTGTAACCAGCCCTAGGTCCTTAGGGTGAAGGATGGCTAATAAATTGTAACAGCAGCAGCAGCAGCAACAACAACAACGCAAATTGTACTTCTGAGAAGACATCCACATGCTGTTAAAGCCATATTAATATATGAATTTAAATACTTGGATGCTTTAAGAAGCAAACAAAAACACCTCATATTAATGCAGAAACAGAACAGAATGGACTTATGGGTAAAAAATACAAAAGTAACAAAGACCAGAAATAGCTGCATCCATCTATCTCTTCTGTGGGAACAAGATGGACATAAGTTCGGATCTGGCAGGACTTTTCTTATGATCTGACATACCACTGAAGCATGCACTGGCTGAAAGTCTTCAGCAATGGTGCTGGGAACTGTTAGGAGGCCCCTCATTCTTCTCACAGAGCTACAGTTCTGAGAGTGGTTTACCAGTCAATTCCTCTCCCCAGGGAACTCTCAGTTCCCAGGATTCTTTGGGGAAGGCATAACTGTTTAAAATGGTATGATACTGCATTAAACATATAGTGCAGCTGGTCATCCAGCATTTGCTCAAAAGCCTCTAATAAAGAGGAGGACTTCAGAGGCAGGCTGTTTCACAGTTGAACAGATGCTCTTCCCAAAGGTTAGACGGAAGCCCCTTTCTTGGAATTTACACCCATTGTTCAATCCCTAGCCTCCAGACCACCAACAACAAACCAAATCTGATCCATCATCTATGTGACAGTGATTTAGGTATTTGAAGATGGATATTGTATTGCCTTTTTTTGTAATCTCTTGTCCAATTCCCCAGACCTTCCACTGGACTCCATCTTCAGGCTCCTTCACACAGACCATCCCAGACCCTTCTCCATGTAGGGTTTACTTTATTTTCTTATATTTATATATTCCACCCAAGGGACATACATACATACATACATATATACATACATGAGCCTTTGATTGGGCCCAGACCTCCATAGCTAAAGCAAGCTAAAGACATAAAGCATCATGTCTGTGCACAACTATGTGTGAACTGAAGCTCAGGTTGTTTTTTTAATGGAACAATACAACTATATGTTGAGTAGATTTGTTTTTATACTAACAAAGACAATTGCTACAATTTATTTACTAGCTAAATGCCCATTGATGGCAGCGTGAAGGGAATACTTTAATATTTGAGAAGACTCCTTTAGCAAGGAGGGGTGCTATGTCCTCTGTGCATAATGAGACATCCCCATGTGCATGTACATACACACACACACACACACACACACACACACACACACCTATGGGACATACACACCCTTATGTAAAGGCTGGAGGATGGGTCTAGCATTCACCTGAACAATATCCCCAAACACAGAATTTTGCTGATTTGCTCACATACTTAGGCTTGCCACACGTCAGGAAAATTCCCGATTTCCTGGTTTTGGGTGTAAAAATGGGCATTTTGCAGAGGGGCATTTTGCAATTGGCAAAATGTCAGGGAAATCCTGATGTATGACAAGGTGATGGAAAAAGCAGCAGAAATAGCTCCAAAAGCTGTGCCCCCCCTTTTTTTACTTTTTGAAATACGGCAACCCTACTTATACTGGGGAAAGCAAAAAAGTGCCCTTGGGAGCACTACTGAGGTCAGGTCTGAGCCTACTTCCTGCTTCCCAGCTCTACCCAAGGTGCTGCTTTTTGGACATGCTAACCAGCATGGTTGGTGGTTAGGGATTGTGGGAGTTATAGTTCAAGAACACCTGGGGACCCAAGTTGAGAAAAGCAATGCTAGTACTGCTCCAACCTGCAGGTAGACAAACAGATGACAGACCATATGCTGTTTCCTTTTACCCAAACAGCATGTAGCATTGGGGAGGGGTAGGAAATTTAAAAAAATGAAATGATTCACCACAACGAATTAAATACTTGAGTGTATTGGATAGTTCCTTACTGGAGGAGGGTGGGATTGCTTCTGCCATCGTGGGTTGGGTTGGACCTAATGGGGCATTTCTGACTTCTGACTAAGCGTGTTCTCCTTCATGGAGAGCACGTGTTGCGGTGGGGGCCGCTAGGACACTCCAAAGTTGGGGGTGGGCTAATTGATCATTGGCCACTGATGCGATTGGGGCTTCCCTTGTTGTTGGGAAGAAGTTAATGTTGCCATTTGTTGATTGACAGCCAGAAATGCTAAAACTCCTTGCACGAGGCTAGGGCTTCCTCTTTTCGCCCATCCATCGGATTGCCCATCCCCCCTCCCTAGAATTAGGGTTGTTCGCTTTGACCTTGCTATGCCTGTCATGGGGTCGTCTGCTCTTGGGGCAGGGGCCCGGTAGGAATTTTGTCCATCTGGCTGATTGGCTGGGGCCATCTGGTTTTTGCCTACTGCGTAGCAAATCGTCACAACTTGTAAGGTTGCGGTTAGGCATTGGTTTATGGTTTGGTTGGTTGAGGGGCATGGATTGGCTGTGCCTGCCCCTCTAATGCTGCTGCTGCAAGAGATTCTGTTAAAGGAATCGGGGGCTAACTATTGCTTGTCCACTCTGTCAAGGGGGCTCGGGCCATAGCAATGAGCTCCTGGTTGCATTTGGGGAGGGCTGAGGGCAGGTTCCCTGCTCCGTCGCTACCCCCAAGTGTATTCCCCTTTTCTGACTTTCGCAACGTGTGGAATGTCAGTCTGTCCCCCATGGTGGGGGCAGATAGTCGCAACCAATGCCTAAGCAACCACTCACATTTTTGTATTTTAATAAAGTTGTGGCCAAAATTATGCCAAAAACCTTAAACAAAAAATTCTGTGTGATGTGTGAGTTATTGGGGTGGCCCTTTGGACCTCGACACGCAATTACATTCCTCAACAATTCTTGAAGGATAGAGTGAAGCCTCATCTAAGCTCTGGAATGAATTATAATTGGCAGGCACAACTCCACGTTGCCAGGGACAAAAACCTGCCCTGGAAAATGTCATCCCTGTCTTGAATTATTTGCCCAAACTTGCAGTCCTTGTTGGGAGACATTTCCTTGTCCCCATCAGTAACAGGCAGTGATGTGGTATGAAGCACAGGGAAATGTACAATCTGATGATCAGCCTGAAGGCCACATTCAGTTCTGAACAAGGATAATGTGCCAGTGGTGGGAGTGGCCAGAGGCAAAAGCAGGTGGAGCAACACATGCAAATTGTGCCTTTGGTACAGGTAAGGTAGATCGTTTCTACATACAATCACACACTCTGTACTTCATCTTGGACAAGCAACAGGCAGAGGGGTATGTCCTGGGGAGAGGGGCCATGGGCTTGAGAGGGGCATATTCTCACACAACTTGGCATGACACCCCCACCCCTGATCTATGCACAAAGGACTACTAAACATTGGAGGGGGGGTCCAGGGAAAATGTGACACAGGGATGCTTCTTTTTGACACTAGCCTTCTGTCTTCAGTAATGTGCAGCTCTTAATCTTCCAAATACAGTCATATCTTGGATCTCAAATGCCTCGGCTCCCAAACAAATTGGCTCCCAAACAATCGAAACCCGGAAGTGAGTGTTCCAGTTTTCTAATGTTCTTTTGGAAGCCAGACGTCTGACAGGACTTCCTGCAGCCAATCAGAAGCCAAGCTTTGGTTTCCAAATGTTTTAGATGTCGAACGGAGTTCTGGAATGGACTGTACAGTGAGGGGGGGGGAGCATTTGATCCCCTGCTAAATTTGCACCTTTGCCCTCTGAAGAAGAAATGACCAGCCCATAATTTTAATGGTAGGTTTATTGTAGCTGTGAGAGACAGAATAACAACAGGAAAAACATATCAATCTCTGACTTTTGTCTTCTGGGTTTCTGGGAGTTTTCCTGTTGTTATTCTGTCTCTCACAGCTACAATAAACCTACCATTAAAATTATGGACTGGTCATTTCTTCGTCAGAGGGCAAATGGGCAAATTTAGCAGGGGATCAAATACTTTCCATCCCTCACTGTGTGTAGCCAGTGTCATGAACAAAGATAAACCACGTGTTATTAAGATCCAGACAACAATGAGCAGAGTCATATGAGTAGACCTATTGAAATTAATGGCCATGATTTAGTTGTGCTTATTCATCTCAGTGGAATTGCTCTGACTAAAACTTAGTTGGCTGCACTCCTCAGTGTACCATTTCCCTTTCTTAAGCAAATAAAATGCATGCCAATTATATACTTAGCAAGACTGAAACTCAACTTCCCAAGTGTATTAATAGATATCATGGAATGCAAGAAAATCACTATTTGGGGTGAAGCTGTTCCAAAACACCCACAAAATGCATGGTATCTGCTTACCTGCATAGAATTCTGGACTATAGACAGCACCCACCACTGGATTTAATTTCCAACCTACAGTAAAGACATAAAAAACCAAAAGAAAATGCACTAGGGTTATAGTGTGGGATCATAAATATTACAGATTGCTTTGTTTATTTGTTTTTAATAATAATAATAATAATAATAATAATAATAATAATAATAATAATAATAAATTTTATTTATATCCCGCCCTCCCCAGCCGAAGCTGGGCTCAGGGCGGCTAACAACAATAAAAATAGTCCAACATTCTAAAAACATTCATTATAAAATTACTTAAAATCAAATTAGAATCAAATTAATGGCAACCATCAAGCAAAATTCTGTGCAGATTGCCAGAGGAGGGGGTCAGGCTGCGCCCTGACCAAAGGCCTGGTGGAACAGCTCTGTCTTGCAGGCCCTGCGGAAGGATGTCAGGTCCCGCAGGGCCCTAGTCTCTTGTGACAGAGCGTTCCACCAGATTGGAGCCGCGGCCGAGAAAGCCCTGGCTCTAGTTGAGGCCAGCCTAACCTCTCTGTGGCCTGGGATCTTTAGGATGTTTTTATTTGCAGACCATAAATTTCTCTGTGGGACATAAAAATGGTTGTAACTGAAGGCAGTTATATGCTTGATGGCAGTTTGGAAGAGATGGTCCAAGGGGTATCCCTTTAATATCATCTGGATATGCAAAATGAAACATGAATAGCAGTAAATTATCATGATTTAATTTTGCTGCTGTTGTTTATTTATTTTATTTCTCCTTTTATATACGTAAAAATGTAATGCTACCACTGTGCAGCCCCCATTGGAAGATTTGTAGTGTCCTATCATAATCCTGGATTTGCACGAAATCAAGGTGGGGGAGTCAAAAGAGAGGGCAAGATGCACAACAGCAGTGGCTATGATATGGGGGAGGTGGCAGATTTAAGAACATGGAGAAGGGTGTTGGGAAAAAATATTTTGTGCTTGTTGGTTTCTGTGTTATCTCTGCAATTTCTCTTTGTTTGTTCAACGTTAAGAACAAAAACTCCAAATGGAACAAACTCCCACTCAATGTTTCCCCATCCCAGCTTTACTCAAAACTCTGCTATTGTTTAAAAGTTCTATTTTCTTCTCAATGTCTTTCCATCCCAACTTTACTCAAACCCCTGCCATTGTTAAAAACGAATTTCCCCCCTCTAGCCTTCTTCCCTTCTCACTGTACTTAAAACGTCTCCCATTTCTCAGCTTCCTCATGTGTAGATTCAATGTAGTAATTTAGAAGACCAAACAAACACTCATATATGTGCAACATCCATCAAAAGAATGGAATCTTCTCTAACTGGGCAAACTAACTTGTGGGCTTCCTCTTAAGACTGCATTCATCTGAAAGTTAAAGGTAAAGGTAAAGGTACCCCTGCCCGTACGGGCCAGTCTTGCCAGACTCTAGGGTTGTGCGCTCATCTCACTCTATAGGCCGGGAGCCAGCGCTGTCCGCAGACACTTCCGGGTCACGTGGCCAGCGTGACAAGCTGCATCTGGCGAGTCAGCGCAGCACACGGAACGCCGTTTACCTTCCCGCTGGTAAGCGGTCCCTATTTATCTACTTGCATCCGAAGGTGCTTTCGAACTGCTAGGTTGGCAGGCGCTGGGACTGAACGACGGGAGCGCACCCCGCCACGGGGATTCGAACCGCCGACCTTTCGATCGGCAAGTCCTAGGCGCTGAGGCTTTAACCCACAGCGCCACCCGTGTCCCTCATCTGAAAGTTACAGTCACATAAATCTTTGTGGGGTGTGCATGCAAAGAGGACTACAGAATAGGGAGGAGAATGTGGCAGGGAAATGGGATTGGTCTGTGTATAAGGGAGAGTTGAGAAAAGGATGGAAGAGGAGAGGAGGAAAGGGCTGAAGGTGAAAAGCAGAGTGCCCCCCAAAGAGGGAATAGACGGCGTAGGCACGGGGTAAAGATGAAAGCAGAGACATTGAAGGATATGCAGAATAGGAGGAGATGGTGGCTTCATAATGACTGCTCCCCACATAAAATGGGGGGGGGGGCGATCTTTGCATGGTTGCATGCAGCCCCCTGGACCCTATGCAGCACCATTAGCACAGGCTTGGCTTCGCCTTCCCCAGGTGGGATACCTGGAGGTCTCCGCCTACCTCAGCCAGTTGCCCAATCCCGCCTGGGGAGGCGTTGCCAAGATGATCAGGCCAGGTAGGGGGAGGGACCACAATAGGGGGATGATCTTACCTCGAGGTGCTTAGCAGTTGCAGTGTATGGGAGGAGGGAGATGCAGTACATTACCATGCTGGTGGTAGGAGGAGGGAGGAGGAGGAGGAATGGACATGAGGTGAAGGTGGTGCAGAGCAGGGCTGCAGAACAGAAGTGGCTTCAGAAAAGCAAACTTAGCAGTTGCATGGAGTGGGAAGGCAAAGCTCTAGATGGTTAATGTGGGGTGAATGGCAGGGGTACTGGTGAGAGGGACAAGCAGGTGTAGATGTGTATGCTTTCAGTTTTAACTATTTATTGCATTCTGTAGAGAACTTAAAAGTCTGTTTTGGTATTAAGCAGATTATAAATGAATACATTCTCCCAATGAAATAATAATGTTAACTTTTTAAAAAGTCTTTCTGTGTTTTATATTTAATTTTGTGTGCGTGATTTGCAGACGTTTCGTTTTGATGTAAACCACTTTGAGGTTATTTTTTGATAAGATAAAATGATAACGGCAACAGCAACAACATCATGGTGAATCATATCAACATTTCTGTGCAAAAGGGCTATAAACAGGTGAGGTGGGTGTCAGCCAGGGAAAGGGCTTTCTTAGTCGTGCTTTGCTATCTGTGAACATCCAAAGAGCCTTGGTTGCTGGTTCTGGCTACAGGTCCATCTAGTCCAGCATCCTGTTCTCACGGTTGCCACCCAGATGCCCCAAAGGGGAGACTGCAAGAAGGACTCGAGCAAAAGAGCAACCTCCCCTCCTGTGGTTTCCAGCAGCTTAGAAGCATTGCTGCCTTTGACCATGGAAGAAGAACATTTGGCTTAGTAGCCATTGACAGCCTTGACCTCCATGAATTTGTCTAATTGTCTATGCTAGGGGTAGTCAACCTTTTTATACCTACCGCTCACGAATGCATCTTTCTTGATGGTAAAATTTCATTACCTCCCACCAGTGCTCGATGGAAGGAGGATTCAGCTTGTGCCGTAGAACCCCCTACTGCCCACCTAGAATCCTACTAGTGGGTGGTAAGGACCAGGCTGACAACCCTTGGTCTATGCAATCCTTGATATCATCTGCTAAGAATGTTTGCACAGACTGCTCAATTTTTTACTGCATATTGCACAATTCTACTTTTGTCTTTTTCTTATTATGTTCCTGTCATCTGAATTATGTGAGTGTGGTCTTCATTGTTAAATTTTATCTTATTTATCCTCTATGGTGCCTAAAGAATATGAAAAATCTTATAAATTTAATAACAGAATAAAATTAAGTGTTTAATTTCAAAAAGCTTAATTTTCCAGAATACCATTATAATTTTATTTCCTAACAGTATAAATCCAAAATATGAGCAATTTGGCAGATTTTTCACACCTGTCAGCCCTTTCTGTCAAAAGAGGTTGAGAGATACCCACGGATTTTAAGTTATACTAATGGTGCCTCAATTTGTCCAAGACAGGAGATGGGTGGGTGGGGGGAGAGACTATTCTGGAAGATGCAGATCGATGATCTCAGCTGAAAGTCACTCTCATATTTCATTTTCTCTCCAGTCCCGATTTGATGGCTGTATCATCTAACTTGGTGAAGCTCACACAGGAAACACTTCATTCATCATGAAAATAACAGCAATTAAACTTTACTTTGTCTTGTCAATGAGGTATGTGCTGGCCCATAACTGTGTGGGTTAATCAAGTGTGAGGAGAAGCTTGACATATACGAGTGAGGAACTGCCAAGGAACCCAGTGTTAGCGGCTGGAGGAGGTAAATTCACCACCGTGGGTGTAATTCTATGAATTTGTCTTGCTGTCACAACACTCATCTCTTCAGGTTGAAACTTTTGGAGGAAGGAGGTGGGGGAGGGAAAAAAATGTCCTTCATGCAGACGTAAAGGAAGAGCAACTGAAGGAGGTGAGGCAATAGATCAGGAACAGAACACGTGCTCAGCATTCAGAATGTGCCAGGTCCAAACACTGGGACCGGAGACGGAAAAAGTCAGGTAGCAGGGCGAGCAAAGACCCTGTGGCCAGAGGCCCTGGAGAACCACATCCAGGTGGTATAGACAATGCTGGTCTAGATGGAGGTTGGTGCCCAACTGGGTGTGGTAAGGTGAAGGGCAACAGTAGGAGGCACCAGAAACAATGGCAGCCAATAAAAAATGATAGGCATCCTAAGAGGATGGAGGATGAAAACGTTCCATTCCAGAAAGAATCCAAAGGAGCAAGGCCAGTTAGATCCACCACATCTTGAAGTTAGGGCTGGGGGAAATCCCTGTCTGAAATGCTAGAGAGCCACTTCCAAGCATTATAGTCAATATTAAGCTAGATGGACCAATATCTGACTTGGTATAAGGCAACTTCCAATGTTCCTCTGTGGACTTTAAAAACATAGCAAAGCGATGCAGTAATGTGAAAGCCCAGCTATTTGATGGGTGCTGGGAACTGTTAAGGGACCCTTATTCCTCTGACATAGCTATAATTCCCCAAGTAGTTTAATAATCAATCCCTCAAAGCAGGGGACTCTGGGAACTGCAGCTTTGTAAGGGGAACAGAGGGGTCTCCTAATAGCTCTCAGCACCCTTAAGAAAGTACAGCTCCCGGGATTCTTTGGAGAGAGCAATAACAGTTTGAAGTGGCACTGACAAGTGCTTTTTTTTCTTCAGGGGGAACTCACGGAAACTCAGTTCTGGCATCTCTCAGGTGGGTGTGGACACCTCTCAGGGAGGTGTCCATGGTGCGTTCTGGCACCTCTTTTTCTAGGAAAATAGCACTGCTCGGAACGTAGCCCCTGCATAAATGAGGGGCTGCCTGTATTTCAGAAATGCTTGGGCAAAATGAAATTATGACTATAGGTAAAGGTAAAGGGACCCCTGACCATTAAGTCCAGCCGCAGACAACTCTGGGGTTGCGGTGCTCATCTCGCTTTATTGGCCGAGGGAGCCGGCGTACAGCTTCTAGGTCATGTGGCCAGCATGACTAAGCCACTTCTGGCAAACCAGAGCAGCGCACAGAAACGCCATTTACTTTCCTGCCAGAGCAGTACCTATTTATCTACTTGCACTTCGTGCTTTCAAACTGCTAGGTTGGCAGGAGCAGGGACCGAGCAACGGGAGCTCACCCCGTCGCAGGGATTCGAACCACCGACCTTCTGATCAGCAAGCCCAAGAGGCTCTGTGGTTTAACCCACAGCGCCACCCGCATCCCATTTGACTATTTGCATAACTTGGACCAAATATACGCAGATAGAGGTGGTGTAGGGGAGGGGGGGGAGAGGGCTTGCCCTGGAAAAAAAGCAGAAGAAATTCCAGAGCTTCCTCAACACCATGATTTATTGTTACAAGCTTAATAACTATATGTCAAACTGCAAGTGCTTATTTTATTTTACTTTTCATTTTACCACAATGGGGAGAGATAAATATGACAGGGTCATTAAAAAATAAAGCCACCCGCCTCTCTTTCCCCCACTTTCGATGATGGAAGCCATCTCATTAATGAGCTCTGAAAAGTAGGGGAAAGGGGGAAAAGAAAACCAAGGTCCATTTTATTTCATGGCTGATGCCTGCCTCTGCTGGTGGTGGAGAGCTGGCTTTATTGATCAGCTGTGTAAAGTTTCCCTTTCATCTTTTTTTTCCTGGAGGGGAGTCAGGGAAACAAGATATTTGTTCAGAAAGCAACAGGGTTATGGACACAGGCCAAATGGAAAGCTCCGATATGTCTAATTCTGAAGCTTCAAGAAGCATTCAGAGGCTCAAACCAACTCCAGAAAAGCCAACCAGGGAAGGTGGTGGTTGTAGTAACAGTTTTCTGCCACAGCAGAAGATGGCAGGACAAGGAAAGTGCAGAGTTGCTTCCAAAGCAAGTTGGTTATGACTAGGGCTGCCATATTTCATAAAGTGTTGAGCTTTTTTTAACACTTGCAACATGGGTTGCCATACATCCGGATTTTCCCAGACGGCTGAATCCTGTCCAGGAAAGGCAGATGGGTGATTGGTTTGAGGGAGAGCTTTCTCCAAGGTAGAAGAGAGTTAACTTGGCTTCCCAGTGGGAGATGGAATGATGTGGATCATGTCTGTGGTGGGAGCATGATTACAACTTATAAAAGTGACTGATGGGTATTGGGTGATTTTGCTATTTTAGATTGTTTATATTGTTTTGTTGTATTTCTTATGCATTTTTCGTATCTGTCTTTCCCATCGATCTGCCATTAGCCACTTTGAGTCAAAAAAAGCAGTATATAAATAAAGCAATAACAAGAACATTGGAAAAGGAATACCCCCAGAACACACATTTCATGTACTTACCATTCGTATAGGGGTTGACGGTTTTCTTATTTGTCATGACTCGAGCTGTCGCGTTATTTACCTAAGCACATAGAAAAGTAAATCAGTGCCATTTCTGCAATAGAGGAATGTCCATGATACTAATGAAAGGCATGCATTACTATTGGTATTAGTCATGTATAAATGCAATTTAATATATGCCCCCCCCCAAATAAAAAATAATAAGAAATAGCAGAAAGTGCATAACAAAAGAAGAAAAAAAACTATTTATAATTACATTTACTGTCATTGCCATTTGTATATATATAAAAAAAAACACTTCCAAATCATTTCAATAAAATAACATCATCTCCTTTAAACTTTAATAAAGAGACATTAAAAGCAAATTAAAAAAGGTTTTGCATAATTGAAGATTTAAAAGCATGCATCTTGTTCCATGGTAACACAGAAACAACAAAATATTTCAAAACAGAAAAAAGGAAAAACACTGTATGAAGGGGCATGCAGTGGAGTAGAAGGGGGGAAGAGACAAGGTACAGGGGGAGAAATTAAATTTCCAAAAGGAAGAAAGGAAGGAAATAAATAAATAAAAAGGACAAACGGATCTTAGCATTGTGCAACATAACCCTTTCAAAGAGAGGATTCATTGGGGGGAAGCAACATGTAGCATTCAACACTGGGAAGACATGAGCCTCATTTGATTCATTGCAAGAAAACTAACAAAATCATTCAAGCTTTCAAAACCACAGCTAACAAAAGGATAAAAAGAGGGTGCATTATTTAACACAATATGGAAGTTAACAATCTGAGTAAGATGTGCGCAAAAGTCATATCCTCAATCCAGTCAGTGTCTCCAAGGCTTGCTTAAAACAGACACTCAAATTTACAGGCGTACCGATATAGATAAAAAAATATAGAGAAGAGAGCATCAAGAAAACTTAATACGACAAGTCAAAAAAATCCACGTGGTATATATATATATATATCAGCGCTTTAAAAAGATACGTGAAACGGCGGATGGACTTTCCCACTTACCATTCAGCACCATCGCCAGCATGGGGTATGTATACAGTTACCATGGTTACTGAGAGTTTGGTGAGGGCCCTAAGCGCTACCGTCGAAGGAGGGGAAAATGGAAAAGGCAAAACATGCAACATCTTACTCAAAAGACGACAGCATTTTCAATTGGTTTTTGTTTTTTTTCTCGCTCTCTTTTTCTTTTAAAATTCTAACAAATACAATTCAGTGTTGAAGGGGATCCAGTGGTGGTATAAATAAATATCCATAGGCTTATCCCCTCCCATTACACCCCCAATGGAAAATTTAACTGGGAACTTGTCCAAAATGAAAACCAACATTTTAGACTCCAACCGTCCCCCCAAATTTGTATTTAGTTTGCAGAATTTATTTGATTTCCAAATGGGAATAGTTTTGAAAGCCACTGTAGATCCTGCCTCAACCCTGCAGTGAAAGCAAACAAATGAAATAATAAATAAAGAAATAAAGAAAAATAAACCAAAAACGACCTTAATTTTTGTTATTATTTTTTTGCTTTGTCGCTTAATTTTTGGTGTGGTTTTCTTTCTTTTTTCCAATTTTTGTTCCTTTTTTTAAAAAAAAAAATCTATTGCACCCATTGAGTTAACAAAACCTTTCAAGTCACAGCAAAACGGTTAAAAGCTTCTCACACTTCTGCCATACAGCTTTCAGCAATAAGGATGATGGTAAGAGTTACAAAATAAATTGATCCAAAAGTAAAAGAAAAAGAAAAGAAAGTAAAAGTAAAAGTAAACCCAAGGAAGGCCAAATTATCTTTATTTATATATACATACATATGTGTGTGTGTGTGTATATATGTATATATATAAAAATAAATATATATGTATACATATATGAATCTATATACATATGTATATATATATATATAGAAAAAACTATGGGAAGGGAAAGGGGAAGCACACCAGAGACACTTATGATGCATCTGAAACAACAAATGAGAGTGAGGCAGACATTTATAAAAAAGATGAAAAGGAAAATATTTTTAACATGCACCTCGATTTTACGGCCCTCTACCACGGTGCCGTGTAATTTCTCCCTCGCCCTTTCGGCATCAGCACTATTTTCGAAAGTAACGAAACCAAATCCCTGCATGCAGGTGGGAGAAGGGGGGAAAATAACGTGCATATCATTATTTCAGACAATGACCACTTCTTTGCTTATTTTCTTTGTCTTTTTCTCTCTCTCTCTCTCCCTCTCTCTCTCTCTTTAATTAAAAAGGTTCTTGTTCCTTCTTCATTTCTGCAACATGCAAATTAGAAAAATAAAAATTATAATCGTACCGAGATGTGCAATTAATAAAGCGACCAACGTGAACAACTTTTCTCTCTCTGTCTCTCTTTTCATCAGTTAAATATCCCCTGAAGAAAGTCAAAGGATGAACACCAAATACCTTTCGCTTTTATTTATTGGTTTGGTTATCTAAATTGTCGCTGCGGGGGGCGGGGGGGGGGGAGGAGGGAAGTAAATCTAACAAAAAAAGAAAGGAAAGGAAAATCCTAAACCAATGGAACCATGTCATCACATAGGAAAACAAACAAACAAATAAAAAGGGAATGGCGAGGGAAAAGAAAGTTGGCTCACTTTGAATGGCATGCAGAGTCGACTCAACCAAATAGTAAGACAAACCAAAACTTTGTGCACAAATTTCAACACCAAAATGCAAACCTCATCTAGAACTTTGGACTAGTTCCTTCATGCCATTGTGAAGCAAAGAAACATATTTTTCACATGCAACACACTAGGGTTGTTTTTATAAATTTAGGTGAAATCTATAATATTTACTTTTTTTGTCTTTAAAGAAAAGAAAAAAGAAAAAAGGAGGGGTCTCAGGAAAACAAAACAAAATGCAAGGACCGCTAATGAAAGAAAATAGGGCTTGGAACTGAGCAGAAACTTCCTGATTCTTAGAAAAAGATCAAACATAATTGTGTGACATGAATAAATAAAGAACAGAATTCAGAAATGCAAACAGCTCGACCCAGGTTTGGCTAGGCCAGAGGCAGGCAGCATGGAGTCCTTCAGAGATTGTCGGTCTAGAGCTCCCATCATCTCAGACCATCATTGTCTTGCTGGCTAAGGCTGATGGGAGTTGTAGTCCAGCAACGTCTGGAGGACACCATGTTGGGTATCTCTGAATAAGACCACCTTTTCATCCTCCTTATTCACTTCATTTTAAAATAAGAATAATGTCCATGCATCAGGTTCTGGGTTGATTGTTATACAGGCTTGGCATGCATGCGCAACATGCAGTGGAGGGTGAGCACACCTTGCACATCTGCAACACCCCACTATCAACACACACATCAGATGTTTAGTGTAAATCAAGACCTATATGGCTACATTTGTGCACATGTCATTTCTCCACTGCAAAGACGACGGTGGATGGTCCAGGTTCACACTAAACATCCTCTATAAGATGCTGGTGGTGGGGTTGGAAATGTGCATCCAAGTCTTCCCCCAACAACCCCCCACTGCACATTGGATATATATGCTAGGGCTGTATATGAATGAGCCCACTGTTGCTCCAAAATCTGTATAGATTTGCCTAAAGTGCTATACTTTGGGTGGATGCAGGTCACCAACTTTTGCAGCAGGAATCAAGCAGTAGCCTCCAGAGGTGCAGTTTGTGATGATCTCAGCAGCTGCCACACCCCTTGAGGACACCTAAAGCTTGTGGGCTACTCATAAGAAAAGGGTGATAGCCAACTGAATTCTTCTCAGAGTAGACCCACTGAAATGAATGAACCTAAGTTTGGTATGTCCATTCATTTCAATGGGTCTCGTCCGAGTAAGATTACCATTGGATACAACACATGGCACCCTTTGGGCAACTCACTTCTAATGAAATGGCAACTGCAAAAATCAGCACTCCTAGACCGAGAAGAGAAGCCTGCTTCACCCCAGTCATTCTTATCAGAATGGGAATTTAAATAAATGCTCTGGATTCACCACCAACACCTACAAGAAAGGCTTCCATTTATTTCAAAGCAGGCAGCAGATCTGTGCACTTATTCTTGGTTGTCCATGGACTCATGCCTAATAAGGGAACTTGAAGAGTCTCAATGGAAAACTAAGTAAACTCTCGCTTGTTCTCTCTGGAATTATGATCATAGAATAACACAGTAATAGCAATCTCAGTATGATGACCTTCACGGGGATTTCTTCAGAACCACCTATTTTCACAATGCAAGCCCAAGGACACAACACTAGGATTGAGATGCCTTAGCCCAGGGGGTGGGGAATCTCTCCACCTCCAGTTATTGCTGGACTCCTCTCAGCCCAACCATCACAGCCAATGTTCAGGGATGATGGGAGGTGAAGTTCAACAACATCTGGAGGAACCACATATTCCCCAGCAGTTGCTTCTCAGGGTTTCACACAGAGATTTCCAGTCCAACTGGAGATGCGGGGAATTGAACCTGCTCTTACTCGTGAGCTGAGCCCCTTCCTTTGGTCTGTGCTTCTGATCATTATCTCTTCTCCCTGCCTGACCCACCTTGCCAGAGAACTCTGCTTCACCGCTGACTGCCTTCCCCAGTCTGGTGCTTTCCAGATGTTCCCACCAGCCCCACTAGCTCCAGCCAGCACAACAAATTGTCAGGGATGTTGGGGGATGTGGTCCAAAGCATCCAGAGGGGCACCATGTTGGGCCAAGGACCTTGCCTCCTCCCTAACCTTGCCTCTTCCCTAACTTGACCAGAGCATGGCTGACACAAATATAGATCAACCATAACCCTTGGCTTTTCTGGGGGACCTTGAGTACCTCTCTTTCCAGCCCTCATAGAATAACTTTGCCATGTTCTTTGCCTGTGGATCTTGCCTCTAAGCAGAGCCACTTTGGGCTGTCCTCCCCCATCTACTGCCTGCAATGAAATGAGTTGTGTAGCCATGATTCCCATCTTGCACCAAAGTAGAAGTGGCGGGACTGATTCCACCCAGCAGTGCAAAATTATGCATTACTAATTCAGCATTTGCTTAGTATAGTGCTTTAAGCAATTCATACCATCTAACTTTGCTACCGTTATTAAATGAATGTTCCAACAGATATAAACTTGCACTTTAAGCTTCCAAATATCTCATCTAGTACTGACAGAGAAATTTAATATTTCAGTTATTACAAAAAAGACAAGTAAAACATTGTATACATAAATATAGTCCAACTTTTCAAACAATGTGAGACACTAGACATTCCCACCCCTGTTAACTCTCCTCCTCAGAATAAAACTGCATTCTTTAAAACAGAGGTGGAGAACATATGGGCCCCTGATGTTGTTGGAGACCATCTCCCTTCATCACTGACCAATGGCCATGGTGGTTGATGGAAGATGGAATCCAATAACATCTGGAGGGGGACAGACAAGTTTTCTTTCAAATGGAAGGCGTTGACCTCCTGTGTGGGGTAGCATGCTCTGAAGAGAATCCATTCTATTTCTGTAATACTGGTATATGGACTCTTCAGGTAGTACAGGTGCAACAGATCTTAGGATTCTGCCCTTAGCAGTAGCACCAAAATCACAGTGAAATCTCACTTGTGCACAGTCAGAATTGCTTTCCTAGTGGGAGCAAGTTGGGACAGGGACATGGGCAAAGCCTAAATGGGCAAGAAAGGGCAAAGGGCTTTTGGTACCCAAATGTCCATGTTCAGATGGAGGCCAGCAAATGAGGACTACCTCTCCTTTCCTACAGACAATCCACAAGAGGTCTGGGCACCTAGATTATCCATGTGACATGGTGCAGAAGACGGCTCCCCATCCTCATGCTAATAGATGAGAACTGTGTAGGTCTCACAGGTCAAACTCACAGTGTCACACCAAGGCCTCAACTTTCATTACTGGTTATATGAATGTTGAAGAGTAGGAGATAGTGGAGTGGGGTGGCAGGGCTTACCTGACCCCCAGTTGGCAACATCATTGGAGTTTACTAGGAGATAAAGGGGGGAGGGATGTGGTTGGGACCACACAAACACACTGGTGGAGCCCATCTGGCATGGGCATAGCCAAGGGGGGGCAGCTGCCGCCCCCATCAAGTAAATCAATAAAAATATTTAACTGAGATTCTGCCCCTAACATAAATCCTGGCTACGTCCATCCAATCGGGTGCACTTTGAATGCACCAACTTCCCCTCCCCTATGACTCCCAGCAAGCAACACAGTGCAACCAACCAGAAGCAAGGTGAGCTCCGCTATTCCATCACACCACCCACTACTGAGAATGTGAGCCCAAAGCTTACTTCTGCACCCCATCGGGTGGATAACCTGTATGTCCAAACCAAGAGTGAAGCAGCTATTAAGAGACTCCGTGATTCAGGCTGCATTCCTTTTAAGCAAAATTGGGGAAAGGGTGTTAAAGCAGCCAATTCCAAACAGTGTAGACCAGGGATGAGGAACCTGTGACCCTCCAGATATTGTTGCACTCCAGTTCCCATCAACCCCGGCCAGCATGACCAAGGGTCAAGGCTAATGGAAGATGTAGTCCAACAACTTCTGAAAGCCCACAGGTACTCCAGCCTCTAAAGCAGAGGTGTTGCTGAACTATAGCTCTCTTCTTCCCTGGTGACTGACCATGGTTGCTGGGAGTTCAGCAATATCTGGAGGGGCAAACATTCCCCACACCTGCTCTAAAGTAAGTCCCATTGATCTAAATCACTGGGTAAAGGATTGCAGCCTTTGTCTCTTGTTTTGCTCAAGCAACACAGAAACTGAATTCAAAAAGGTTAGCAACATTTTGAAAGTTTTAACTAAGCAGGATAGCAGCTGCACTTTCATAATCTGGAAAAAAAAATCACACTTGATCAAGTAATTACTCCAGAGGATATTAGATTATATTACTTGCTTCCATTTCAAGAGCAGAATATATACCTATTCTAACAATCTTTTTTCCCCCTTGCAAGCTTGAACTAATTTCACCAAATGAGTAAGGCAATTATCAGGGATGGGAGAGAGAATCAGCAGACAACACTTGATTATATTTAAAAGCAGAAGGCAATATTCCCCTTTAACTGGTGACAGTTTATCGTAGTTAAAATTATCCCCTTTAAAGGGATTCAAAATTAGGCCAATGAATTTCACGCTGTTTGGGAAATTGACAAGAAAGAAAGTGGGGGTGGGGGGTGGGGGGAAGCAGCCCAAGAGGTGCTTCTGTTGAAGTGGATATTTAGAAAGGGTTTATTACAGTGCTGCAATTGCTTCCTCTTATTTGTATTGAATACTTCAAACAAATTCAACATTGCCACAGGTGTATTCAACTGCTTACCTTTGAGCCTCGCTCATTAAAAATAATTTCAACATCTAAGATTTTACCAAATTGCTGCAAGGAAACAAAAAGAAGAAGAAGAAATCACATAAGCATTTTTAAACATAACCCCCCCCCCCAACCAATGCAATAGAAACATATAAATGCAAAAGAAGATTTTTAGACACTTTGAGGATTCTATAGTGTAGGGGGGAAACTGCATTCTGAAGTGCAGCTAATAAAAACAGCTACCAGCAGATTCATCTCTGCACATACAAACATCCCTGTTTGCAGTCTACTCTATGCACTTCAAGTAAGCATGTTCCTATGCACCATGTGGTGCATGTGGAGATGAAGATTCCATTCAGGTTGATGGTGTGGCCCTTGTTCCATGCTGGGGAGCATCTCATGTGCAGGAGGAACCCCTAAAGTGGGGTTCCCTGTTATAATTACTGCAAGAAACCTTGTTTTCTCAAGGTTTCTCATCTTTCTAATCTTAAATTCAGTTTGGCACATTTCTGCATCAGTTCCTTTTTACCCCCTTTTTATATGACCCATTTTTGCCATTTGACACTTTCCAGTACACCAACTCAGGGCCGGCTTACCCATAGGCACAAGGGGTGCAGGGCACCTGGGCGCCAGGCTCTCAGGGGCGCCAGGCCGAGAGTCTCGGGCCGAGATTTGGAGTCTGGGGATTGAAGAGCCAGGCCAGGTGACAGCCGCTGCCAAGCAGAGCGGAGCCCATCAGAGCGCCGCAGGCTTTTCTGCTGCGGATGGTGAGGCAGCCAGATGGCTCCACCCTCCTGCATGCTTGGGATTCATGGGCTGTTGGGAGGCCTGCCCTTCCCACCCAGGGGAAGGATTGCTCTCCTCTTGCAACGGCATGGGAGAGAGTTGTGTGACCCCCCAAAAGCTAAGCAACTCTGAGCTCCTGAGATGCTCCCTAAAAAGCTCAACAACTTTGGCCTGCCCCCCCAAAAGAAATTGGTGGTGCTGGGCACCCCAGCACAGCATATGCTAAAGACGGTCCTGCATCAATTATTCAAAATTAAGTCCTGTTGAATTCAATGGGGATTCTCCTAGGCAAGTAGGGATTCAGACTGCAGCCTTCATCTGTCATATTGCCCCTTAAACACAAACAGATCTGTTAGTCTTTGATGTGGTACATGACTATTTGGCTGTGTACACACCAGATATTGAAAATGCAATCCCCCTCCTCCATGAATCCTGGGAACTGTAGTTTCTTAAGGGCATTTGGAGTTGCAGCTCTGTGGGGGATAAATTGAAGTTCCCAGGATTCTTTGGTGTATGTGTGTGCTAAATTTGCTTTTGGTCTATGTTGTGTACTCGACCTTTGTTGCCGTTTTCTTCTAAGGTGGTCTCGATGGATCCATGAAACCAACTGTGGAAGCTGCTTCAACTGTCTGAGGACAGATCCACACCATGAATTAAAGCACACTCAATGTGCATTTAAAGCACATGACTTCCCTCAAAGAATCCCAGCAGCTTATTCTTAGTCGAGAACCTGCAGGCAGATCCACACCAGACTTTTAAAGCAAAGCCAATGCACATTTAAAACATATGACCCCCTTAATATATGCCAACATCCTTAACAACCTACAGTTCCCAGGAATCTTGGGGGAGTCATATGTTTTAAATGTGAATGGTCTGTGCTTTAAATGTCTGATATGGATCTGCCCACAGGTTCTAGGTTATGAATAAGTGCTTGACACAGACCCTGCCCCATGGAGTGGGACCTAGACCCCCTTGACCCATTGAGAACATATAAAGAAGCTGCAGCTACTGAGATGTTCCATCTGGCTTGAGCCCTATTTATAGGACTGGTGGTGAACATTCAAAACTTAGTAAGTGTGAGATTACAATCTGAAGAGGACCTTCTTCTTCTTTTTAAATGCAAATGTAATCCGGTATTTTATTTATTTATTTAATTTCTTTATTAAATTTGTTTACCGCCCTTCATCCGTAGATCTCAGGGCGGTTCACAACTTTAAAATGCTAGATTTGAAAAATGCAAAATGTGTAATAATACAAAGTACTTACCCCAAACATTTGTCTGAGATCTGGATCCCGGAATCTGAAGGGTATATTTGAGACATGCAGCCGCTTCGGCTGTGATTTGTTTTCTGTGTTTTCAGAAGATTGTGTCTGTTGCTGTCCGTCGGTCTGTGCTGCATCGTCTGTCTGCTAAAAAAAATTCAAGCGGTGGGCGGGGATGGGATGGAATGCGGGAAGGGAGAGAAAAGAAAGTTAGCCAGGCTTCCAGCATTGTTTCGTTACACCAGACCTGTATTTCCTCTGGAAACTGGTGTTCATGAATGGATAAACAAGAAAGGGATGGGGAGACTGGTCAACTGAATAAATAACATCAGTTAGGAAGCTGTGTGTCTTCTTGCATATGGTCCTCCCGGTCCAGTGGGATCAGATGTGGAAGCTCTGTGGTTCATGCGATGCTAATCCTACTCATGGTCGACCCATTTAAATCGATGGACATGGCTAACATAGGTCCATTCATTTCAGTGGGTCTGTTCTGAATAGAACTTACCCTCTGCTTTTGGACCCCTTCCTTTCAGGTGGTCTTTGACCACTCTGTCCCCAACACCATTCCTGAGGGTTCCCCAAGCATTAGTGTGAACACCTTAAACTCAATCTAGAAATGAACTGCCCATTCATTTCTGTGGATCCACAATGAGTAAAACTGACAAACCCCTCACTGACATCTTGTTGAGCCCCTTGACAGCCTCTCTGACCATTTAAATTGAATCATTTATTTGAAAAGGTTCATGTACCTCTTAACAAAAGGCTCGAAACACTTTTACATAAAACAATATAAAAGATGCATTAAAAATTCAGATAAAATCAAATGTCACAAAACAAATGGGCATTAAATGTATCAAACTATAAATAAACAATTTGGTTATATAATGAATACACACGCTAAATGGGGCTCATCAACCTGGGAAGGAAGTCCATCTAGGAGAAGGAAAACTCTGTTCCTAAACCCCTGCTGCCTTGCGGGATATCCTGGAGAGAAGAAAAGGCTAAGGGCTAAGCCCTACACAGAATGGTGTCCCTAAGATGGTTGGATGGTGCTTGTGCGCCTGCTTCCAGCAACTCCAGCAGCCAAGCTGGTGCCAAACGTAGTGCTCTGATTTCCTTCGGCCCACATTGTGCTCTCTGGGCATCCCAGGACCTCCATACTTTTGCGCCCTGGGGAAGGTCACCAAGGGCGTAAGAAGGGGGGGGGCAATGGGACATAAAATCCACACAGAAACACATCATTGCTTGCTTCAACTCGCTTGTGGGAACAACTCAGAGGCCGTGAAAAAAGGAAGGTTAACAACAGGAAGAATTAGAGGAACTATTGGAAATGACTGTGAAAAGCAGTAGAGATGTGAGATGATCAGAACCCTCCGAACTTGAAGCTTGGGAAGTCCCATTAAAAAATTTATAATTTGGCAGAATATTTGGATTATTTGATATATATATGTATAATATGGAATATTTAATGTGATTGCATTGGATTGTTAAAACGGAAAATTTAATAAAAATGATTATTTTTTTTTTAAAAAGGAGGGGGCAGTGGGGGCGGTCCGCCCCAGGTGTCACCAGTGAGGGGGTGACAAAAAGGCACACCGCGGGGGCTCACCCTGCCGCCCCTGTGCATGGTGGCTCACCCCCCCCCCAGATCGCCCACCACTGACATTGCACGCCGCGGATCTCTCAACTACCCCCGTTGTGCTTTGTGGATCGCATGCCCCCCTGCGCAACTCACAGATCACCCCCCCCCCAGTGCATGGCATGGCTGCCGCTCTGGGCACCCATGCAGCTAGCTCTGCCATTGGAAATCACTTTGGTGCTGCTAACCCTGGGAGGCATACTCCATTGACTCTCGAAACAGACAGATGCCAACAACAGAATAAAATAACATGTTAAAATTGATTTTAAAATTGTGAATCCAGGCTGGCTTTCCTAAACCAAAAAAGTTTTAGCAAGCACTGAAAACAATACAGCAAAAGTGCCTGCCTAAATTTTAATTAGACAGGGAGCTCTGGAGGTGAGGTCCTGCCTTGACACCCAATTTCTGACCTTCAGCCCTTGGACCTCAAGAATCAGTGGCAGGGGAGCTGGTGGGAAGCTCAGAGTCAGAGTAAGAATGCCCATGTGATGGCCAGGGAGGAGAAAAGCTGGCAGCGAGGATATAAGAAGCCTCTGAGGTGCTCCAGGGCTTTATCTGAAATAAGAAATCCCAGCTCCCTCTAGATTCCTCTTGTTCATTTCTTTACTCCAGTTCCATTTCCACCACTAGGTGGTGCTGGTCATGGATGCAAATCTATGACACACGACAACACATTTCCAGTAAGTGTGTGTTCAAATTAGTTTGATCTGACGTACAAACTCCGAGCACATTTCCATGTCAGGACTGGAATAGGGGGGAAACAAACAGAAATAAATGAGTGAATAGTACCTTAGCCTGCCTGGGAAAGAGTCACATTCACAATCCATAATATACATGCATATTACTTTCATTTTGTAGCCTGATAGCAAGTTTTAGAGGCCTCCTGCTTCAACAACATGAAAGCAATTAATTTCATTATGTCATCTGAAAATTAAAATTAATCATCTTTTGCAAACCAAAATGTTAAGAATGCTCTGGGCTGTTTTTCTTTTCTGTTTAGAAATTTCAAGACAATATGGGATACCTAATTAATCATACTGTAGAGATATATATGTGTATACTTTTTTGCATAAGAACCTTTATGAACTTAATTTTCTGGCACAAAACCAAACAAATAAACAGTGAACACATGGAATAAACACATGCATTTTCTAAAACACAGGAAGATTTTCCTTGACCTCCTCCCCCTCCCCACTGCCATCTCATTCGGCAGTGCATTTTTCAAAGATTGCTGAAGATTTGGGGAGCCATTTCTGGTATCTCCCCTTGCTGTATACAAGTTACTACCAATATACACAGCATCACCATCATAATCTCTATTCAAAATTTCATTCTCATAAATTGTGCAAGGTTGGTACCATTAGGGGAAGGACCATGACTCAGTATTGGAGCAGCTCAGCCTTGGTTCCCCAGATGTTGTTGGACTACAACTCCCATCATTCCTAGCCAGAACAGCCAGTGTTCAAGGATGATGGGAACTGCAGTCCCACAACATCTCGGGAACCAAGGTTAGGAAAGGCTGGTCTAGAGAGTTTGGGTGCATGTCAATTCTGCACGTGTTTCTTCATAAATCATCACTTTTCTACAAAAAAATCTGTGATTCATTTGTTCATTTAAAAATGTGTGTGGGAATGTATATTTTAAAAATGTGTCTTTATCTCATTGCATGCAGTTGTAAACATATACTATTCCAAAATTTTCAAACACATTTTGGTCTGGGAGTCTCCCCACAGCAATACAGTAGTGTGAAATTCAAAAGATCATTATATTCTGATTGATGTATTGGTCTAGAAGGTGCAAATTAGGATCAGTTCAATAAAAACTGCAAAAAAAAAATTTATGAATTCTTCTCCATTTCTAATTCTACCTAAGCATCTTTGAAAAGGGACCTCCTGGCAATTCTGGGTACCCTGGAAAAGGCAGCAGTCACCACCACCATTGAAGTTCCATTACAAAAAAAGAAGACCGGGAATATCAGGTATAAAACTGGTCTAACAAGGCTAACAAAGCACATAACTCCTTTGAGAATTTTCACTCATCTTCCTGAAATTCATTTTTGGCTTCCCTCGTAATTTGTGAGAGGTTTGCCTGTGGAAGGACTTTCAAACTCGCTTTGACTGTGATTTTCAGTGACATTTCAATAAGTGACTGTACCCTCCAATTTCTCAAATGTATTCTTCCCTCTCAAAAGAAACTTCAATTCTTCAACCCCTTTCTCAGGGCACTTTAGAATTTCTTTATAATTTTAGGGGTGCGTGAAGCTGAGCTTACCTGATCACTGTGAGGTGGCTGTGAGTATCGTGCGAGTTTCTTTTCCCATTCAAATGTTTGCCCAGCACTCTACAGCCTTCCTGACTGCCTGATCTGAAAAGGCCCCATGGGAGGACTTATCTCATTATTAGGGCTGGGCGATGTTGGGTTTTCAACATTGCGGTGCATCACCAGCCAAACATCGTGGTTTGGTGATATACCATGATGTTGAAAAAAACTGCATTTGCCCCAGCCGGTGAGATGCCAGGTGAAACTGCGACAGCTCTCATCGTGAGAGCTGAGGTGCTTTCACCCCAGTGCCTCGCGGGCTGTGGCAAATACAGCTGGCCCCAGCTTGCTCTCAGCCGGGGGGTCGGAAAGGCTCCTGCCCCCAGCGAAGCCAGCCTCAAGTCCCCTGCCACTCGTGCTGGAGCAGGAGGACCTTGGGGCTCCTTGGCCAAGCTCCCTCTGCCTTTGCTGGCATGTGGGGCAAGCGAGCTACCTTGCCCACTAGCCCCCCCATTCCCCGAAGACAGACCAAGCAGCAGTAGCCAAGTGCACAGAACCTGTCAAACTCTGCATTTGACAGCCTTCGCCCAGACGGGTGTGCTGCCTCTTTCCTCCAGTGAAGGGGTTGTTCATCCCAGGAAGAAGAAGAAGAATTTGCATTTGATATCCCGCTTTATCACTACCCGAAGGTGTCTCAAAGTGGCTAACAATCTCCTTTCCCCTCCTCCCCCACAACAAACACTCTGTGAGGTGAGTGGGGCTGAGAGACTTCAGAGAAGTGTGACTAGCCCATGGTCACTGCATGTGGAGGAGCGGGGAAGCGAACCCAGTTCACCAGATTACGAGTCTACTGCACTTAACCACTACACCACACTGGTTCTCCCACCCTCCCAGGCAAAGTCCGCAAGGCACAAGGTACAAAGTCACCCTATCTGTGCCTTGTGGAGAGGGGCTACTGGAGGCTACTGGTGAACACTGGGCCTGTCAGCAGCATCAAAGATCCCCTACACCACCTGGTTGCCTTCAACTGGAGGATGGGATCTGTCTTTCTGTGAGTAAAGGCACAGCGCACCTTCCTGGAGAAGGCAGCCAGGCAAGGGTGGGGATCTCAGCTGGGAAGGGCAGGCTTTCTGCTACTCAGCTGAGCAGCCCCAATCCTGTTCCTACTTGCATGCAAGCAGGAGCGGAGTCAAGGCTCTCTCAGCTGGGGAGGGGGGAGCACTTTAACGGAGCCCCCATCCTGCTGCAGGATCATGTGAGTCGGTGGTGGGCTGTGGCTCCATAAAACTGCTTGGCTGAGGCGAGGGCAGCAGCTCGCTCCTCAGCCAAGCAGTTTAAAGAAGCAGAGGAAGAAACAAGCTGTATTGGCACCTCTCCGGTTCAGCTTGATTCTCCCTCTGCTGGGGCAGAGTATGATGGCGGCTTCACCAGTGGTATATCACTGGTGAAACCTCCACCACTTAGAGTCCCTCAGCCTCCAGCTCCCAGCTAGTTTGTTTCTCCCTCAGTGCTCTGGGCACTGGAGGCTCGAGCGGTGATGGTTTCACCAGCGATATACCGCTGAGTGAAGCTGGCCCGATCGATGTCTGCCCCTACACACTGGTCCTGTGATATATCGCCCAGGCCTACTCATGATGTCCTCCCCTTAAGAGTAAGTACAAGTATGGGAAACTGGGGAGGCTGCAGAGTGCTGAGAAATGCCAGTTGCGCTAAGCACAATCTAACCAGGCTGGCATCATAAAGGCTGCAATTCTATGCATACTTTACTCAGAAATAAGCCCCATTCAACACAGTGATGTATACTTCCAAGAAAACACACATAAGCTACAGAGGTTGTTGTAATTCCAAAACCTGGCTATTAACCCAAACATGCCAAAGCCACAAACCCAACAAACTAGAAAATGCTTCCTAGAAGCCAGAACAGACAAAGAACATAGCCAAAGGTCCGTGTAGCCCACCATTTTCTTCTCAGAACCAGAAGCTCCAGCAGGAAGCCTCCAAGCACACCAAAATGTGTACAAATTTTCATGCAGACATTTAAGTGAATTTAAGTGGATTTCAGATGAGGATTGGGCAAATGTGTCAATTTCATTTTATATCTGTTCTTGTAAAAAATCATCAGAATTTTAGTGCCCATTTCTCATAATATACACGTTTTTATGCAAAATCTTGCCCAATACAAATATTTTTGCAAAGCAATTTTTCCGAATGCAATGCCTTTTTGTATGTTACCTTCACTAAAATATGCATTTATATGTACACTTTGCAGCAGTAAATGCATTTTTGTTCACATTACTTGACTGGAGAATTGCAATGCGAAATTAGGAGACCTGCAAATCTGGAAGGATGATTCTGTTTTAGTTCACATATTGTTTTGGGAAGTACAAAATAGGTAAGTTCACCCTTAAATGTGAACCAAACATTCTCCTCCACCTCTACTTAAGATTGGAAAAATGAAAAACAGAGAGAAACAAAATTGGACAGATTTGCTGTTCCTGATGCAAATAGAGAAAATTCCGGTAGAGAAGGAACACAGGTTCTTTGAAAGGTGCAATGTTGCAGTCAGGACAGCAAAAAGAAAAGCCAGTTGTATCCCTTTCAACAGATTGTGCCGCTGACGCTGATCATACCTGCTGTGATTTATCAGGCTGAATATTTTGTGGCCCAACACTCAGACGAGCAAAGAATTCTTCCATGCAACTTGAAACAATAGAATGGAACATAACTTACTTGGAACTTTTTAGGAGAGGAGAGAGAGAAAAAGAGAGCGAAACAACGCAAGCCCTGCTCTATAAATCTGCACTATATACATCAGCTATAATGTCCAACTACTTTCTAGCTTGGAGATTTGAGACATCATTTGTCATCTCTATGGAAAAGGTCATTTCCACCCATTTATTGCATGACTTTTCACTGGCTCCACTGAGATTGTATTTTTAATTTAAAAGGCCTGATAAACAATTACATATTTTACTCCAGTTATTGATGACCAGCTGCCCAGTTTGGGAAGGGGGTGTGTGTATCTCTGCATTGTGAATAGCAAGAGCCAACCAACAAAACAGAAGCCACAGAGGCTGTTCTTGAAGCCACCATTAGCATCCACAAGCACCATGCACCAAGCATTGAAGAATACCCAGCCTGAAAATTTCGGTAACACCCCCCCCCCACATTTCCAATTGTTGAAACTAAACTGCTTCTTTGAAGACTGTTGAATGCATTTTGCAACTACTTTAATCTGGGACTCTGGGGCTCATTTTTTCCATAATCATTTCTAACTCAATCAATAAGGCAGAGCTACACAAGTTTAATCTTGGTAAAATTTGATTTAGGTATTGACAAATGCACAGAGAAAACTATATGCAGGGCATGCATACATCTTCACAATGGAATGTGTCTTCGTATGTCAAATTTAATTTATCATTCTTTAGCCAATTTACATTCCTCACCGTGGCACCAGCCCCAGGTTTTAGTGGAGTTGCTTTCCTACCAAGCATCAGTCTCCGGTGGGGGCAATACTTTTTTTTTTTTTTTTGCTCCCCTGGGTCTGATTTTGTTTTGTTGAGAATATGACTACAGTCCTGTATATAGGAAACTAAGGTAAAGGGACGCCTGACCATTAGGTCCAGTCGTGACCGACTCTGGGGTTGCGGCACTCATCTCACTTTATTGGCTGAGGGAGCCGGCGTACAGCTTCCGGGTCATGAGGCCAGCATGACTAAACCGCTTCTGGAGAACCAGAGCAGCGCATGGAAACACCATTTACCTTCCCGCCAGAGCGGTACCTATTTATCTACTTGCACTTTGACCTGCTTTCGAACTGCTAGGTTGGCAGGAGCAGGGACCAAGCAACGGGAGCTCACCCGTCACAGGGATTCGAACCGCCGACCTTCTGATTGGCAAGTCCTAGGCTCTGTGGTTTAACCCACAGCGCCACCCATGTCCCCATATAGGAAACTAGGAAGCTGCTTTATACTGGATCAGACCCTTGTTCCATCTAGCTCAGTATTGTTTACATTGACTGGCAGGAGCTCTCCAGCATATCAGGTAAGGAGTTTCTTCCAGCCCTACCTGGAGATGCTGGGGATGCTATACTCACTGAGCTATGGGCCCCTTCCTTGTATGCAGAGACAGTAGCCTTTCCCAACTGAGTCGTCTCCATCTGCTTTCAACTTCAACTCTCTTAAACCCTAGCCAGCACCATGATGTAATGTTGTTCCAAGAGCCATTGTATGAGAAAGCATGCATCCCTTGCTTCCAGCTTCACAGTAAGCCTAGGTTGCATTTACATCTGAACTGAGAAAAGGCTCTCACTCAGATTGAAGCTCCAGAATCTCCAGGCAGAGCTGGGGAAAGCTGGATGCCCCAGTTGATCTGACTCAGTACATGGCAGCTTCCAATGTCACAAAGCAGCCAGTATCAATATTAACCCAAAGGGGATTCAGAATGGAAATGATGGAGGGATTTTTAAAATTGGGATTATTGCTTCAGTTCCATTTTCATCTGTGGTTCATAAATTGTTTTTAAGCAATCAGCAGAGCACCCATTGATAACAGCCATCCTGTGAAATGTCCCTCCATTCTCTTGTAATTAACATGGCAAGCTGTAATATTTTAATGTAATTAACCACGAATGGGTGTTGCTTAGTGGCAAGCAAACCTTAACTTCTCCCCAAGCTTCCTACATTTAAAGTTTAGATCTGGGAAGCTTGTGCAGGAAAGCAGGCTAAGTACAATCACCTGCAATGCAGAAATCTTTTGCCCATTGTGGGACTCAAACCCACAACCCTGAGATTACGAGTCTCATGCTCTACCAACTGAGCTATCCCAGCTGACTTATACCACCTGCTATGCCAGGATCCTGATCCTGCCTCATTTTCAGTGGTGCTACTCTAAATTGAGAAACACACACACACACACACACACACTGAGTTTGCAATTTATTATTATTATTTAGTACCCTGCATGCATTCTGTATAGCTTCTTATGCTACTTAGAAAGCATGTGGCTGTGTTTGTGTGTCTCTGTGTGTATGTATATATAATTTGTCCTGAACCTTTCTCAATTGCTTTTTTATCAGGCTTACAAATCAAATCAAATAGGTATATTGCAAAACCTGGGTGATATTATTTTTTTCCCCTCTGCCCCGCGCTTATAGCACAATGTATTGAGTTACGCTTTTCTGTGAACTGCCACCACTATTCTCCCTGGATTGAAAGAGAATGGCTGTGGGGGCTGTAAATTCACTCGGCTTTCTGGCATTACTGCTTAAATCAAGAGGCCTATTCAAAGAGAGAGCAAGTGTTCATTACACAAATCAATTTGGTCAAAAGAACAGCACGGTGGGTACTCAACCGTTGCTCACATAATATTGTCAACTTAATCAAATAATGCCTGCAAGACGTCCACAAAAGGGTTTCTTTTTAACCCCCCCAATAAATAACTCGATTGATTCAACAGGAAAATTAAATGAAATGGCGGGGTGTTGTCTCCCCCAACCCACCAAAAAAGAAATAAATGTGAATAAGTATTATGCACTTCCTGGTTAAGCATGTGTAAACTGGTGTAGAAGGTGATTGATAAAAGTAATAAAACTAAAAATATCTGTTGCTTGAAAAAACAAGTATATTCAGCAAATTACATACAAAAGCATGCATAGTAGAAGTGTGTCCTAAAATGCTGATAGTTTTTTTATGATTACATTTTTAAAAATTGCAAACTGATGCAAAATTGTGGTTTATCTGCACACATAAAATAAATAATGGCCTCGCAACCCCTCTAATCTGGAGGAATAATTAGCTCAATTACATTTTTTTGCATTGCCACATTTTAAAAAGGAGAATGTAAATTGCACTAGGGGGTAAAGTCTTTGTTACTAGTCGAAGTAATGATTCCTTGGAACACAGAAAAAGAGTCATCTCAAGATAGCAAGACAAGGAGACAGTTCTTGAAGGTGGGCAAAGCAAATATGATTACTGATATGTCTAGATGAAGGTGTGGGGATCACTCTACAATAAAAAAAATGATTTGTAAACAACAACGAACAGATGCTGGGGCTAAAAAAAGAAGAGTCTGACCCCCAAACAGTGTTCCCTAGCCCTGATGGTACCCAATGCCCTTTATCCTCTAAAGCAGGGGTGGGATACCTGTGGCCCTCTAGATGTTGCTGGACTAAAGCCTCCATCATCTCTGACTATTGGCCATGCCGGCTGAGGTTGGTGGGAGTTGGAGTCCAACAATATCTGGAAAGGCACAGATTCCCCATACCTCCCTTACAGGAATACTGCAACAAGGACTAAGGCTCCTGGATGCTACAGCCTTTAGCAGAGAGGTTGGTGGGGCACTCCCACTCACCTGTCATGGACTGGTTGCAGACAGAGGAATGGTGGGAGGAATCGTCTGGGAAACCACCAATGGAAGAAGGCTCAGAGCCCAGGGAGTGGTGGTGGGATGACGATGAGTGATCAGAGGGAGAATTCTGGGAACAGGAGATGTTGGAAGCTGAAGGGGTAGCAGGACTTAATGAGCTGGGGGTGTCAAAGGCAGAGAGAAGCACAGAATCAGAGGCTGAAGCTGAAGCAGGAGGGTGGGAGGAAGGAACAAGGAGAGGCATGAAAATGGTGGAGGAGAGATTGGCTGCATGGAGACACAGTCTCCAATTGCTTGAGAAAAGCCCTGGAGAGGATGAGACATGGACAGCTGTGGGGAGTCAGAAACCTTTAGTCCCAGCAACTGATTTCATAGAGGAAGATCCACCAGGAATGAGCCCAGTCTGCAAAGTTCATGTTTTTGCTAATACAGTGGTACATCGGATTAAGTACTTAATTCATTCCGGAGGTCCATTCTTAACATGAAACTGTTCTTAACCTGAAGCACCACTTTAGCTAATGGGGCCTCCTGCTGCTGCCGCGCCACCGGAGCACGATTTCTGTTTTTATCCTGAAGCAAAGTTCTTAACCTGAAGCACTATTTCTGGGTTAGCAGAGTCTGTAACCTGCAGCGTATGTAACCCGAAGCGTATGTAACCCGAGGTACCACTGTAAAGAGTTAGTTCTAACTTTAGACTGTGTGATTGCTGACCACCATGCTCACGCAACCTCTGACTGGGCATGTTGCTGCTTACTAGAAGGTAATGGGGAAGGGGTGAGGTGGTAGGGAGGTCAGCGCAATACAAAAGCTCTGAGAGCCAATCCAGCACTCTAGGAATCTAGCACCACCAAAGCTCCCTGCTGCCTCACTCTTTGCCTCCTGATAAGCAGCAACATGATAGAACAGAGGTCAGGTGAGTGGCAGCACCCCACCAAGATGTCTGTTACTAGATGCAGAATATGCTGACAACGTTGGGGAGAGGGCCACAGAAGGAGAAAAGGCCCCTCATTCCTGGCATATAGCAATTAGTCTATGGCCATAGGCTCAATCTGCTAGAGACTCATTCCACAGCCCAATTCCCCCCCCTCTCTTTTTTACATACAAGGGAGTGGATTCGGCCAATCCACTCATTGGCAATAGTGCAGTTGCATTGCACCAAATGCACATTTTTCTTAAGCGAATGCAACTTTATGTGATAGGCTGTAGCTCCATTCCAGATCTGTTCAAGCCTTTATTTCTGCCTGTCTCTTCCTGACCACCTCCCTCCGCCTTCCCCCTTCTGGTTTATTCTGTCCCTGCCACCCTCCTCCTCCTCCTCCCTTCCACTAGTCAGTTGTATGTTGAGGGGTGGGGGGCGCCTCTTGTGGCCACTCTTGCTAGCCAAAGGAAAGGTAATTTTGGCTATAAGCAATTTTCACATTTATGCACGACCCTCAGAACCAAACCCCTATGTATGATGCAACTCGACGGTATCTGAATTTTAAAAGCCAATTCTCTAGCTCATAAGTCGTATGTACAAAAAGACATGGTAAAAATGAATGTTGATCTTCTTTTAGTTTCCAGCAACAAAGGAGAAAACCACCACCTTTTTTGCCAGTCTAATCAAGCCTTAATTTCCATGTCCAGTAACTGGCAAAAAGCTACATGTTTCTCCAGTACTGCGTGGGAGCCCATTGCGAAAAATCCAATTTCATTTGCAACATCTCCATTTTAAATTTGTATAGTTTCATACCGATGACTCTTGGGAGTGGAGGGAGCCACAGAAAGATAAAATAATTTCATTTTGTCTTCAAAAATATTTTTTTTTCCAAATTATGTGACAAATTGCAAATTCCCCCCACTCCCCCTGCCATCAAAATAATATAGATATAATGGGGCAAATGCAAGCCCAAGAAACAGTTCTAACTGGTCAATTGCCAAATCCCCCAAGAGATGGTATTGATGTCTATGTTGTGGATGATGATTTGGAGAATTCAAATTCAAACAGGGTAAGTATACCCCCCCTGCTCCTTTTGTTTCCAGTGCTTGTTTGGACTTCAAGTGAGTGCCTTTTTCATTCTCTATTTATGCCCGGGCAGTAGGGCCGATGCGAGAGGCCAATCTAAAAAATTGTGCCGTGTGTTTACCTTCGGCAAATTGGAATGGACTGGAATGTCTAGCATTTCCCCCTGTGAACAAGACTAATGTCACACACATAAAACTCCTTCCTGTAGGAGCCGTGTTTATACAGACTACCGCTGAGTCAACTTGCGAAGGCAGCTGCACCATGCAGAGAAAGAATGGCTGATTGCTACATTGGATGTTGTAAGGAAATAAAAAAAAAATGACAACATGATGAAATGATTTCTTTGCTTGACCCATCGGAGGCTCACCACCTTTCGCTGAAACCCTGCTGGACCTCTTTCTATTTGCTCAGATTCATGCCTGAGCAGAAGGCCTTTTTCTATCTTCCTTGTGCCAGCCACACGCAGCAGCCGGGCCCGCTGAAAATTCATGATAGACACGAGCTGATCTCTTTCAGAGATGTGTGAAATCTGCCAATTATTTCCAATAAATATATTTTTTAAAATCTGCCTTACCAAAAAGCACATTTCCACACAAGCAGAAGTGTCATTTTCACAAGGGTAAGGTTTTCTAAATGTGTAGTTTCTTTGGTGTTTTTGCTTCCAAGTAATCATATGTGCTTCACTGGCATACACACACACACACACACACACACACACACACACACACACACACTGTACATTTGAACATTAGAAAAGCCCATCTGGATCAAGCCAAAGGTCCACCTAGTCGAGCATCCTGTTCTCACGATGGCCAATCAGATGTCCAGATGTGAAGCCTGAAAGCAGAATCTGAGCACGACAGCACTCTCCCTTCCTGTGATTCCGAGAAGTCTATAGTCTTCATGACTTGTGGCTCTCATTAGCCTTCCACTCTGTGAATCTGTCTAATAGCCATCCAAGTTGGTGGCCATTGCTACATCTTTTGGGAACAAATTCTATAGTTTAGTTTTTGGATAGTTTAAGTATTTCTCGTCACTGGCCCTCATTCAAATTTCTGTCTGGTTTCCATATAATAATGTGATGAAAATGACTATTTTGATCTATTTGTTAAAAAAGGTAAAGGTACTCCTGCCCATACGGGCCAGTCTTGCCAGACTCTGGGGTTGTGCGCCCATCTCACTTAAGAGGCCGGGGGCCAGTGCTGTCCACAGACACTTCCGGGTCACGTGGCCAGCGTGACAAAGCTGCATCTGGCAAGCCAGCGCAGCACACGGAAACGCCGTTTACCTTCCCGGCAGAGCAGTCCCTATTTATCTACTTGCACCCAGGGGTGCTTTCGAACTGCTAGGTTGGCAGGCGCTGGGACTGAGCAACGGGAGCGCACCCCACCGCGGGGATTCGAACCGCCAACCTTTCGATCGGCAAGCCCTAGGCGCTGAGGCTTTTACCCACAGCGCCACCCGCTATTTGTTACTCCCTGCCAAAAACAAAAAACAAAAAAGTGACTTACAAAATATTAAGAGCCAGGGGAACCTTAATGGCATCTGGGGTGTCATGGGTTCTGTTCCTGGTAAACTGCATTTTTCAAGGGTATGCAGAGATTTGGGGCGAAGGCTGGCTTGGTTTTGTGAAGACAGCATATATAGGCACCCTCCCACCTTTAAGTGTGATCGACTTGCGCATGACCGTGTATATGCACAATGCCATGAATATTTAAAGAATTCAGTTCAAACCCAGAAATGGCAGGAGAGAGCTGGAGAGCCCTTGTGGTCCACAATAAGACCCTTCCCTGGAACCTGAAGAGGATGTCAGAGAGGGCGGAGTAAGCCCTGAAAAGACCAGAGGTGCAGTGGGATTTTGTTTACATCGCTCAGCGTCCCCACCTAACAGCTGACATGCGGGGTAGTGCAGCAGCCGCTTTTACACATATCCTCTAGCCTCCTGTTGGCCCCAGAGCTCATTTCTAGTTGCAGATATTTTTGAGGTTTACTACAGTCAAGCAGTGTATGAAGCTTATGAAATGTATAAATAAATGACATCTGCTTTTCAAAAATGTGTATTAGGCAAAGCTGAATATAAGCATTTGGAAACATTTGTTGATGAATTTTCACGGCAACTTTTAAAAAGATAACTTAAGATCAAACTTAAGGTAAAAAAGAAGAGAAACTGAAATTGACCAATTCACCTATCCATACCCGAGTCTGAAGTCCAGACACATCTGGATGGTCACAGCTTCCTCATAGACCAAACAACAACAACAAACCCAAGCCAATTCCCTCACCCTTAAATGCCAGTTTGTAAACTACCTCTTTGGTGTCTGGCTGAGTACTGGAGAAAGGCAGGATGCTGAGTTGCATAGGCCATTAAGTCCAGCCTCACTAATAATCCACAAAAGTTATTAACCCAGAAACTAGCTTGCTTGTCCACACACACCTATTTAAGTCATTGAAGCACAATGATGGCTTAGGAAAAAGAGATTAAACTCCCTTCCAATTTGCAAAAACCTTTCTTGCTCACCACAGGTGACCAGACACAGGGCTGTTTACAAGCCTGCATTTGTCTGACCCAGCATGGCTATTCTTGTGTTCTTAACACTGCAGCAGTAATTGTCCAGACCTATTTCAAGGCAGAGAGGTTTTACACGGGCTGTGTGCGGTGCGCCATGCTCTGAACTCGTTCCCCAGTTTTCATAGCCGCCCTGTGGAAAATATCTTGGTTTTGCTTTGCTGACTTCCCTCTTCTTCCAGCCAGCTGCCACACAAAAACTGCATTCTCAAATGAGATGCAGCATTTTGAATAGAGAAGCAGGGGTAGCAGAGCTGCAGGCACCGGTCACTTGATGATTCCCATCCTTATTATTAAAAAGAAAGAAAAATCACTAGATTGCAGGGCTGCATTCGGGGAGGGGCCTCTGAAGTCTTCAGGAGCCTCCTCTTTCTTTATGCAGAACCAGGATCAGAAAACTTGCAAATCAAGAACTGTTTCTTGCCACTCTTGTTCCTTGCTAAGAAAATAAGAAGAGCCTGCTGGATCAGGCCAAATGCCCATCTAGTTCAGCATCCTGTTCTCACAGTAGCAGACCTGTGGGAAACCTGCAAGCAGGACCTGAGCACAAGAGCAATCTCCCCTCCTGCAGTTTCCGGCAACTAGTATTCAGAAGCATTACTGCCTCCAAGATGGAGACAGAGCATAGCCTGATTGCCATTGTTCAGTCTTGATCCTTTGCTGGCTTTAAAGGCAGCACAGATGGAGGGAGCTGCTTCACATGGAAACAGCATCCAGGTCTCTGGAGTTTGCACCTTATAGGCAGAACTGCATTGTGGGCAGAACAGCTGCAGATATTTCTAGATGTGACTGATTACCTGGATCTGTGCCAGTCTCGGTTCAGGCCAGGGTTTTGGGCTAAATCAGACTTGGCTGCCCTGATGGGTGGTCTTTGTAGAGAGCAGGACAGCAACCCTGCTCCTTCTGCTCGATCTCACAACAGCTTGGAATCCTTCTGCAGGGATGGATATTGGTGGCACTCTGCTGCAGTGACTCAGTTCGTACCTGCCAAGTCGTATCAAGTGAGTATCATTGGAAGAATGTTCTTTAGCCCCCTGGTGTTTACATTATGGGCTGCCACATGACACTATTTTGTACCCAATTCTGTGCAACATCTATATGATGAGTTTTCAAGCAAGGTGTCATCAGTACACTGATGATACCCAACTCTACTTCTGTATTACATTCCATGTTTGCACAAACAGGACAGGTGACACTTCTCACTTCTCATTAGAAATTGTGGGTTTTCTCCGCCTTCTGTCATGCTCCTCATGTATTTTGATTTAACTATGAGAAGTTAATTACGGAATTGGCAACCTCTTGTTTCCCACTAGGTGGCAAACCTGGCCTCTCACTCCGCTTTTGGCCTGGACAGAATTGCTCCTGGACCCGTTTTGCTTTGGAAGCAATGCTGGCTGCCCCAACATTAAGAATTAACCACCATTTCTCCCCTTACTCATCATATGCTCCTGCCTTTAAGGGCTCTTTCAAAATTATCCTAACCTGAACTTCCCCAAAGAGTTTGCAGTTCCAAATGACCTCACTCAATATAGGTATGTGTTCTGTGTTCCATAGATCAGTAGTTGAGCACATGTCTGCAGAAGGTCCAGGTAGATAACAGAGACCCCTGTCGGAAACCCTGGAGAGCTGCTGGCAGCATGAGCAATAACGAGCTAGATAAGTCAATATTCTGACTCAATATAAGACAACTTCTTATCTAGCTTTGCATGCAGAAGGTCCAAGGTTCAACCCCTGTTACCTCCCAGAAGGGGCAAGAGACACCCCTGTCTGAAACCCCAGAGATCCACTGCCAGTCTGTGTTGACAATATTGAGCTAGGTGTATCAATGGACAAGCTCCATGGTAGAGCAGTGCTTTGCATAGGGAAGGTTCAACCCACACAATCTTGAGAGAGGCCCAGGAAAGACACTGTCAGAAACACTGCTGGCCAGAGTGGACAATACTGAGCTACATGGCTCAGTGGTCTGACTTGATAGAAGCCAGTTTTCTATAATTCCTGGAAGGGAATAAATTCTAATTGAACCACTGCAAATGGTATCCAGCCTCTCCTTGAGATGCTTCCTATCGCTATCTCATTATAGGTACTGTAAATATATTTGGTCATATTGGACACTTATGAACCAGCAAATCCTCAAACATCCCAAAGAGTCATAAAAGTTTAAGAAACAACTGAGGCTGGTGGCGGCTGCAGAACACTGCGGAAGGAACAGAATGTGCTTCCCAGAAGTTTTAGTGTCAAAGACTTCAAAATAAAAAGAAACAAACACAAAGCCATTTACAACATAATTGCCCTGCTGTGAGTTCTGCCTTTGCTGATTTGGATCATCTGCTGATAGCTAATTGGTTTGCGCACATAAAGATGAAATGGCAAGGTCATACCCGTTTGACCTTCTAGCAGCTGAAGCATTCAGTACAGCGGAAACAACAGTAAAGAGGCAACTAGGCAGTGGCTTCCAGCAGAGGAGAAGATAGGGGTTAGGAAGATAAAGTAGGTAAACAGCCTGATTCCACTTTGCAGTATGCCAGGAAAATAACTGGGAGGTTCAGGGGGGCATGGGCCTTTGCATCAAGGCAGAGGGTGGCCATCCCCAAATTTGGTTGGACTCCGTAGACTCAACTAGGGATGCAAGTTCATCACATGCAGTGCTGTTTCTGTTCTACTTCAGACAAAAACTGCCTTATTTGACTCTTTGTCTGCTATGGTAGACACTAACACGGCATTATTCCACACCATTCATCCCAGTGCAAAGGAAGGTAAAGGTAAAGGGACCCCAGTCGCTCTATAGGCCAAGACAGCTTCCGGGTCATGTGGCCAGCATGACTAAGCTGCTTCTGGTGAACCAGAGCAGCGCACGGAAACGCTGGAGTGGTACCTATTTATCTACTTGCATTCTGACGTGCTTTCGAACTACTAGGTTGGCAGGAGCTGGGACCGAACAACAGGAGCTCACCCTGTTGTGGGGATTCAAACTGCCAACCTTCTGATCGGCAAGCCCAAGAGGCTCAGTGGTTTAGACCACAGCACCACCTGCGTCCCAGTGCAAAAGAAACACAATGCAAATGGGGGTGGGCGGGAGGGACATAATCAATTACGTATCATTTGTGAACCAAAAACAACAATAACGCTGAATAATGATAGTATTCCCTGGATTGATTTCTGTTCTGGACATGGGACAAATAAGTGAACATCAACAATTGTCACTGTTGTTTCCATGGGAACTCTCTGATATCCCTGGCCTCAACCAATATGGCCAATGGGCCGATGGATGGAGATACTTTGAGCCAATTGACACCTGTGGCCCAACAACATCTGAAAGGTCACTCTGAAGCCACGAAAGATGGGTAACACTCAAGTGTGACCCACAGTGCAGAACTTTCTCTAGGTTCTGTGTCCCCTTCAAGGGTCCTCAATCCCTTGTCCCTGTCTGCTAGTAGCAAGGCTATATGAGGAGAGTTGAGAAAGACCATGCCACACACCACACCATTGGTGGGATGATATGAGACATAGGTTACATTGGAATTGAAATAAGCCCATGTATTTCCCAAGCCTATATTTCCCAGCTTGATCAGGTGAGTCTACCCCACTGCTAGGTGTGGATATGCTTAGGCAAAAAGGTACAAGGAGTGCAGAGTGTGTGTCTATCATGTATATGTGTGGGAGACACCACAGGGAATTTCCCCTCTTGTGTCTTCCCTTATGAGTCAACACGGGGGGGGGGGGGGTCAAGGCTACACCCGCAGTGGCAGAGAGATGGTGAAAGGACCCTGAGTGAGTGGCAGAAAAGTGAGGGTCTCTTAGGGTGAGACTGAGAGAGGAAAGGAAAGCTTTCTGGTGAAAGCTAGGATCATCTGTCATTTACTATTGGTGGTTGGGATTAAGAACTACCGTTAGATAGAAGATTTGGTATTGGGGGTTTTCCGTGTGTGTTTTAGATATCTGATGCTCATTTTTCCCTCCCTTTTTTTTTTTTTAGCTGTTGCTGTTACGAGGCTCTGTATTTTGTTGTGCAATAATTGTTGCTGTATATATGTAACTGTTTGGATTTTTATGTTGTGTAGGCAGTGCCGGATTTACGTATAAGTTGAACAAGCTATAGCTTAGGGCCCCACTCTCTTGGGGGCCCCAAAAAAATTTAAAGGAGAAAAACCTGGGTGTACTTTTCCAAAATATAAGATAAAAAACAAATAAAATAAAACCTACATACAGCAACAGTGTTTTGTGTTGTGTAGGTTCCTATTTGTTATGTGCGGATGGCTTTAGATACCTATTAGCTCCAAAAATTACCATATAGCATATATTCAACACAAAAAACAGTGACAATTTGTTGTTGACAAAGGACAGCTGGACATATAAAGGACCCATTACCTTCAGTAGCTTAGGGCCTCATCAAACCTAAATCCGGCCCTGTGCGTAGATATTATGTTATGTATTGACATTTGTGTTCTACGTTGTAAACTGTCTTTAGCTTTCGTTATCCTTGAACACACCAGGACTTTGCACATGATGTCAATGTACTGAACATGGGGAAGTACTTTAAGATTCTTTCTTCCCCCACCCTTTTTGGTAAAGTTCTTCAACAAGTGTAAAAAATGAATCACTAAAAAGTAGAGGGAGAGGAGGGGGGGGGCATGAAAATTCAGAAGGTCATTTCCACTTGTTTAACACACAGGCAGGATGCCTGAAAGAGAGAGACAGTAAAGAAAGTCAGCTCATTCTGTCTAGAAAAGGATATGAGCTACATGTAGGTTTATTGAGCTGTTCGCAAACTGTGTGACAAGGCTTGGAATACTGATATCTTCTTACAGCCAACAGGAATTACAAGACCAGAAGGCAGGGGAGTCTTGGTGGCAAAGAGATCCCTAAGTAAAAAAAACAAGGGCCCCTTCCTGTCCATATAACATTGAGAATGCCAATAGCAAAGTATTAGACCATCTGCTTTGCAAGCAAAAGATCCCAGTTATTTATGGCTAACTATGGCTGGAAAGGACTGTTCTGCAACCCACAGAGAGCCATTGGCCATTTCGGGTAAACTAGTGCAGTTAGGAATGCTGCCTGAATTACCCACCAGATTCCATAGTCCCTGAATATGTGTTTGTGTATATATTTCTGAGAGTAAATATGTTTATAAATGCACATTTTCAGAGAATACACACACACACACACACACACACACACACACACACACACACATTAAATATATAAATATGTGTTTTTGTGCTTTTTTTAAGAACATACATTAATGTGGAATGTTTTTACATTGTAAACCACCCTGTGATCCCTGGATGAATGGTGGCATAGAAATTTAATTAGTAGTAGTAGTAATAGTAATAATAATAATAATAATAATAATAATAATAATAATAATAATAGAAATAATGGGAATGTGGAACAAACTTTTAGGTGAACACATGTGAAAGTGACACAACCTAGAAACGGGGCAATTTCCCCCATCCCTGATTTTTCTCTCATATATATATATATATATATATATATATATATATATGAAAAAGAATAAGCTCATTGTCAAGCGACAGTCAGTCATGTAGCTGGCAGAGTCAAACAGCTGTGGATGATTCATAATACAGTGTGAAAATAATATAAGGGGAGAAAATAAATAAGGAGAGAAAGGGAGAAAGAAAATTCAGCCCAGAAGCAAGATGCAAAATGCCTTATAACCTGATAAAACCAGTATGAGTTTGCTAATATATGGCGCTTTCTCCATGTTATCATCAAAATCCCATACTTTGTAATACAAAACAGCATTTGACAATATGATTCATAAATCCTTAACGTGATATACTGGCCCGCTGGGGTTTCATTATTTGGATTTCTAGTTTGACCGATTGCATAAAAATACAATCAACCCCCTCAAAATCCATTAGGAGCCATATTATTTCCAGACATGCTAGTGTGTGGAGACACACACACACACACACACACACACACACACACACACACACACCATTTTCCAACTTTCTTATATTTTTACTGGCTGCTGTTATAGATATATAAGAATACACTGCAGTCCCTTAATTATAACAATCTTTGAAATTAAAAAACAACAACCCACACCAATTATTTGAACATTTAAATGCAACTAATTTTATATCCCATTTTTTTATTCCATTGCTAAGGCAGTATACCGGTGGTTCTCAGGTGGTAAGCCATACAGACACTGACACAAGAGATGGGGGAGGAATCCATCGGACCTAAATTCTAAAGCAGACTCACTTGATTCAATTGGGGCAGATCGTGACATTTCAGCTGAGTGAGGAGTTTAACCAGAAAAAAGCAAAACTTTGGGGGCTCTGAGCCTCTCCTTCCCTTCGCTGCGTTTTCCCCACTGTAAAACAAACTTCTCCAACTTGGGGCAGAGTTGATTTTCAGAAAACCTAGAAGGGACCAGCCCAGGGAATGCTGACGCAAGTTTTCTAGAAAACTGAACAAATCTGGGGGGGGGGGGGATACAAAGGAGAAGGCTATTGGTGGCTACTAGCCATAATGGCCATGTTCGTGTTTTTGCACTTGGGCAAAAAAAATGAGAGGCACAAATACAAGATGGGGGACACCTGGCTTGAGAGCAGTACATGTGAAAAGGATCTAGGAGTCTTGGTTGACCACAAACTTGACATGAGCCAACAGTGTGACGCGGCAGCTAAAAAAGCCAATGCAACTCTGGGCTGCATCAATAGGAGTATAGCATCTAAATCAAGGGAAGTAATAGTGCCACTGTATTCTGCTCTGGTCAGACCTCACCTGGAGTACTGTGTCCAGTTCTGGGCACCACAGTTCAAGAAGGACACTGACAAACTGGAACATGTCCAGAGGAGGGCAACCAAAATGGTCAAAGGCCTGGAAACGATGCCTTATGAGGAACGGCTAAGGGAGCTGGGCATGTTTAGCCTGGAGAAGAGGAGGTTAAGGGGTGATATGATAGCCATGTTCAAATATATAAAAGGATGTCATATAGAGGAGGGAGAAAGGTTGTTTTCTGCTGCTCCAGAGAAGCGGACACGGAGCAATGGATCCAAACTACAAGAAAGAAGATTCCACCTAAACATTAGGAAGAACTTCCTGACAGTAAGAGCTGTTTGACAGTGGAATTTGCTGCCAAGGAGTGTGGTTGAGTCTCCTTCTTTGGAGGTCTTTAAGCAGAGGCTTGACAACCATATGTCAGGAGTGCTCTGATGGTGTTTCCTGCTTGGCAGGGGGTTGGACTCGATGGCCCTTGTGGTCTCTTCCAACTCTATGATTCTAAGAGGAAATAATGCTTCTGAATACCAGTTGCTGGAAACTACTGGAAGGGAGCGTGTTCTTGTGCTTGGGTCCTGCTTGTGGGATTGCCATGATTATCTGGGTGGCAACTGTGAGTACAGGATGCTGGACTGGATGGGCTATTGGCCTTGTTATAATAATTTAAGGTCTCAAGTATATAAATTAAATGTTCATAAATTCACAAGACAAACGCAAACCACATGTCTGAAATAGTACAGGAGAACAATCCTGAAACCATTTGGACTCTCCCAAATTGACCTCAAATGTTTCTCTGCAAGGAGGAAGGAAATGGGAAAGCCTCTCCATTGTCTTTAGGGCAACTTTGTAAGAATAGAGTGAGCCTGTGACCTCATTCAGGAATTAAAGTATTTACCGTGACAAAAGAATGGCCTGGTTGCTCACTTCAGTAAGCAATCACTGGCCATTGTCAGGTATCCTGGCGGACAGGATTTCTGTTGTAGACTGCCTCCTTCTGTGATGTATGTATGATGTTTTTTGGGGTGGTCTTGAGCTACAGGGTGGACAATTTCAAAAGTCTATATAAGGCCTTGCACACCATGGTTCTGGGTTCCTCCTCCCTCTTGCATGTGGTGAATGAGGACCCTCTTGCAACAGTTTAATGAAGATCAGGCTTACTAGCTGCTTTGCTTCTCAATATTCTCTGTTTGGCCTCTGTTATTTTCTCCTACCAATAGGAAACTCTATACGGGCTTAAAGACTCTACTTAAGGACTCTATACAGGCTCTTGGATACCCCACAAGGGAAAAGGAGCAGATTTTGTTTACATCAACTTGATGCAACAGGCTCTTATGTTCTTAAACCTGGGCACCATGGTATAAGAACATACAAAGAGTCCTGATAGATTGACTGAGTGGCCCATCTGATCCAGCATTCTGTTTTCACAGCAGTCACTCACTTGCCCATGGGAAGCCCACAAGCAGCAGTGTTCCCCCCACTTGTGATCTCAGTGTATGAAATCCTGGAATAACCCTCTCCCCTGTCACCCCTCTCTTTTTTTCTTTTTGCAACTGGGTACCATTCACACTGAAAATAACAAATGCATATTTACGATCTAGCAGGTTCGTTTCTGTGCTTTACAATCTTCCACACTTCATTAACCTTTAGTTCCACAAGCATTTATGATCTCATAAGGATTTATTCAAATGGAATAGCTAATATATATCTGAGCAACTATATTTTGGGCATCATTATTTTTATATAAAAAACCTCATAAAACCCTAGAGTAGCTACACTTTAAACAACTATACATTTTGTGTAGTCTGGATACATTTTAATGAAATGATGGAATGGTTCCTCTTAGCTAGTACAGATATATTAGGGGCCTGCTGCCAATTAGTTGGCAGGTGGTTCTTTCAATTCAGTTTGTGATCTTCATATTCCTATTTGACAGATTCTTCGAGGAGAAGGCTACCAATGGCTACTAGCAATGATAGCTATGTTTCACCTCCACTGTCAGTGTCCCTGTGAATACAGTGGTGCCTCGCAAGACGAAATTAATTTGTTCCGCGAGTTTCGTCGTCTTGTGATTTTTTTCGTCTTGCGAAGCACGGTGTCGGGAAAGTTTTGGAAAAGCTTCAAAAATCACCAAAGTCTTTAAAAACCTCAAAAAAGGCTACCACACCGCGTTCTATGAGTTGCTCCTCGAAGTCAAGTCACAACTGTATTAACGGTGTTAAGAAAAAGGAAACAAACTTGCAAGACGTTTCCGTCTTACGAAGCAAGCCCATAGGGAAAATCGTCTTGTGAAGCAGCTCAAAAAACAAAAAACCCTTTCGTCTAGCGAGTTTTTTATCTTGTGAGGCATTCGTCTTGCGAGGTACCACTGTATCAGTTTCTGGGGAACCACGAGTAGGGAGAATTGCAGTTGTGCTCAGGTTTTGCTTGTGGGTTTCCCATGGGCATCTGGTTGACTACTGGTTGAATGGGATTCTAGATTAGATAGACCTCTGAGCTAATCCAGCAGGGTTCCTCTCATGTCCTTCCATCAGCCACTCTAGCTCACAAGCTAGAGTGTGAGTGCTTTCTCTTCACCCATTTTGTCTCTCAATTTTATTTCCCTTTCAGTTCATTCCTTTCTTTGTGGTTTTTATGTCCCACCTTTGTGGGTTTTACATCCTTCCTATCCTCCTGTTATTTAACAAAAGACTTACATAAGTACCATGGCAATATGTAAACATCATAAAACAAACATTAGCAATGTAAGAAAACAACAGTGGCAACATTTAGAAGAACAGCAGCACCACACTTGCTACCCTGTGATATTAACCAGCAAATGCCTCCTGAAATAAATAGGCTTTGAAGTACACTCAGAACATTGCCGGTGTGAGAGACAACCTGATATGTGTTGGAAAGGGGCCACCACCGACAGGGCCCTGCTCTACACCGCTGCTGCATGGATCTGAGCATTGGTAGCATCATGAAGAAGAAGAAGAGTTTTGGATTTGATATCCTGCTTAATCACTACCCGAAGGAGTCTCAAAGTGGCTAAGATTCTCCTTTCCCTTCCTCCCCCACAACAAACACTCTGTGAGGTGAGTGAGGCTGAGAGACTTCAGAGAAGTGTGACTAGCCCAAGGTCACCCAGCAGCTGCATGTGGAGGAGCGGGGACGCGAACCCGGTTCACCAGATTACGAGTCTACCGCTCCTAACCACTACACCACACTGGCAAGGACTCACCAGCTCTTAGAGTCCTAATCCTGGCTTTCTCCCATGTCAAGGGTCCTTAGCCTGCTGCTTTATTGGGTCCTTATTTCTCAATTGAATTTTATATATTCTCCTTTCTCTCTCAGGTTCTGTGACTCTCACTAGAAGAGTCATAGTCCAGAACATCTGGAAGGCAGCACATTGGCTGCTGCTCATTTAAGGGATGTATATCCTATCCTTTGACTTACAGCAGCATTGAAACATTCACTTAAAACAATACAAAAATCCAATAACTTTATAGATTAAAGTAACAGGCAGCAGCACAGTGAAAACAGCAGAACTGTTTTCAGACAATATGTTAAATGGTAGTTTAATGTTTCATGCAAGAGCCTGCTCCCACCCCACTGTACTCCTCTGGCACTCTAAGGAGAAAATCAGAAACATGTGCTTCCATTTCAGACTAATGGGCATGATGTCAGTGGCTTTACATGCACAAAGATACTGATATAGGGGTAGGGCTCTAAGCCCACATCAGGTTCCTCCAACCCTTTTCGGATTTCCAGTGCCTGCAGCACAGGTTTATTCTGGTCAGTTTAGGGCTATCCATGTTTCAACAGCATGATAAATTTATTTAGCACCTTGACCCTTGTATAACAAGCAACCTAAACTCCAGTGCCCCCTGTGGTCAGAGCAGAGAATGCACTGGCAGCATCTCCAATATATTACAAATACTTACATGAGATGTTCAGATCATTTTGTGTAAAATATTGCAGGGTACTCCCATTGGGAGTCCAGCTGCAGTTAGACCAAAGAAGCATAGAATTCACCATATATAGCTGTGCCAGCCTATTGGCATTATATTTTTGTCCTTGTGCACACCGCTTCCACATAAAATATTTAGATTGCATTCAGAAACAGCTGGATCTTACGTGAATGCTTAGTCAATTAAACAGCAGTTGACACCTTTAGGTGCACTTCCAAGCAACAAAAAATCAAGAAGACAGCACACAGAAAAGAACTGCCAAATTTAATTACCCTTTTCCCCTCCCCTCCCCTGTTTTCTGGTAGGTGCGTTGCTATTTTGAGATGATCAAAGTAAAAATAAAGATAAAAGGCTGTTGATTAAGGTGCAGAACACACACAAGCACCACAAAGGAGGACAATTACACAAATAAGCCATTGTTGCCTCAAAGAAAGTCAAAGTTTGCTGGGTACTAGTGGAAACTGCTGGCTCAGAATCATTCATGCCACAGTGAAGGTAAGAGCATAAAAAGAGCCTGCAGGATCAGGCCAGTGGCCCATCTAATCAATCATCCCGCTCTCACAGTGGCCAACCAGATGCCTATGGGAAGACCAGAAGCAGGACCTGAAATGCACCATAACAAACAAACAAACAAACCTGGGGGAGGGGGGAGACAGAATGCTCCCTTCTGTCATCCCAAAGCAGATGTCAATTATTCTTTAAGGTAAAGGTAAAGGTACCCCTGCCCGTACGGGCCAGGGTTGTGCGCCCATCTCACTCAAGAGGCCGGGGGCCAGCGCTGTCCGGAGACACTTCCGAGTCACGTGGCCAGCGTGACAAGCTGCATCTGGCGAGCCAGAGCCGCACACGGAAACGCTGTTTACCTTCCCGCTAGTAAGCGGTCCCATTTATCTACTTGTACCCAGGGGTGCTTTCAAACTGCTAGGTTGGCAGGCGCTGGGAACGAACAACAGGAGCGCACCCCGCCGCGGGGATTCGAACCGCCGACCTTTCGATCGGCAAGCCCTAGGCACTGAGGCTTTTACCCACAGCGCCACCCGCGTCCCTAAATTATTCTTTAGCATATGACTAAAGAGTCCTCTAGATGTTGATGGACTACAACTTCCATTATCCCCAATCACTGGTTATGCTAGTTCAGGCTTATGGGAGTTGTAGTCCAATAACATCTGGAGAGTACCATGTTGGATATATCTAGCACACATCTTTCTCACATAACTGAAGTCAAGTTTGGTAAGGTCTGTGCGATTCCGAGGCCAACTCTCATTCAGACTTGACCAGACCTCACCTAATCTGTCCTGACCCATCCAAAACACCATGACAGACACTCTTACTTGTGAGTAAGAAAAATATCTTTTTTCAGGCTAGCAATGATACAGATTCAACTGCGCCCAAACCAGATTAGTAAGTGCACAAGCAAGGCAAGGAATTCAGAACTCAATGGACCTCCTGCCCAGCTTTTACAGATGAGGTGAAGAACTTTCACTCATGAACTTTCACTCCTATTTTATGGAGATTCCAAACGTGCAGACCCACACTTCATCTCGGCAAATGTGTCTGAAGCCATCTACGGAGGTAGTGCCTGGTTCTCAGCTCTCTCTGTGTGTATAAATAAACTCAACCCTTCTGTTTAGAATGAGGACTAGCAACCGTATAGGAAGGAAGATAGCACATAAAACTGTTGCAATCACTAAACCCAGGAGAATAGTGATGGCAAATTCAATTGCACATGGGGCAATTTTATACCAACACTTATTCTATTTCACTGAGTAATATCACTATTAAATATATGTGGTGACATTGTATCAGCAGAGGAGGAATTATGAAAGTGGCTCATAAAATGCAGAAATACGCTTCCCCTTTCGGCACTGCTTATATTCTTATATTACGATCTGAACATTATGAACTCCTCTGTGAATTAGCATCTTTTGTAGTCATCTCTCCTTGCTTCTTTTCTTCTTTCCAAAGTAATTGCTCCATCACAACAACATTAGGGCTACATGGTTTCATTACCAAGGGGCAGATTGTTTAAGTGTGTGAGAGAGGGAGGGAGGGAGCCTTGAATGATCCTGTATGTGGATGTAGATCTTCATATCTATTTATTTAAAGTCCTCACTCCCATGCTTGCATAGATCTGTGCCTGACAGGAGCAAATAAATGTGTTATGTTGGTACAGCTATTTACCTGCCCACCCCCTGACTTCTCCCAGCTGCCTAGCTGGAATTTGGATTGTCCTGTGAGTACCAAACCAGTAATGACTGGTGCCCATTGAGAATGGTAGACAGAAGGCAGGGAGGCCAACAGTAAGTGGCGCCATCCTCACATTCTGTACTGATGACAGAATAAGGTGGTTGGGGCAAAGTCCCTTGTGCCCTAATGGACCAGCCTCCTCTGTGATGCATATATTCATCCAGGTCATCTCATATTGGAATTCACACAGACTGAATTTCTCTTCCATCTCAAGAAGACGCCCCAAGTATCTGCACAAATAAAGCTTTCACACAGAGACCTATTTTCCTTCACTGCTCTCATTCTGCTGCCTACAAATATGTAAAATAATTCCAGACCTTCAATAGCACCAAGGCCCAAAATATATTCTCCTGGAGATCGGGGCTGGTGGGGGGCAGTCTGAAGTGAAGGACTCCACTTGCAAGATTTCACTCCAATTTAATAAGTGTCATTGCAACTGACAACTTCTTTCTACCAGTAAACAAACTACTAACAGCCTGCCAATTACAAAAGTCGGGGGGAGCCATCATTAACTGAGCTTAACCTGGAAGAGATATCCCTCTTCGCATTTAGCGAAAAGGGGAATTACCTTTCACATAATAATCCTAGGGAAGAATCAATTTTAATTAAAGTGTTATAATGTGAAGCCAAGATGTTGAAGGTCAGATGCAATTTAAGCTATAAATTAGCTCTTTCATTTTGACTAAGTCTGCTTTGAAACTAGTGGTTTGTTTATTCAGCAGAATACACAACTTTGGGGGGTTTGGTTCCTCCTCCCTCTTCCTCACCCCATGAGAAATATTTAACACCTTAAGTGCATTGTAAACAGTGAGAACCACCAATATTGAAAACCGGTGATACAATACGTAAGGATATTAAAATAATACAATAGCTAAATGTGCAAAGAATAGCTGAAACATGGAAATGTAAAGCACAGTCCTGTTAAAAACAAAGGAGCACCAGTATAGAAAGCAGGTGGATATGAGCTCTGTAAAGTTGCTGGTGTGCCACTAAAGGCTATCAGCTGTCATATAAATTATAGGTAGTATAGTGGTTCAAGATCACAGTGAGAGATTAGTGTCAAAGGCCCATTACTATTTCTGCAGCAGGGGTCCCTGTCTGCAGGTCCTAGAGCTACCTGTGATCAGGATGAAAATGGAGCTTTTTAGCCACTGAGAAGTCATCTCATCCTTTGTGCTGATTGGAGCCAATCAGAACAACAACAGGTGTATCAGCCACTAAGGACTGGCTCCTAGGGTCACTCTAAATAAGGAACGCAGGAAAAGCACTAAGGAAGAATTGTTCTATATGCTCCAAACCTTTAGGAACACTGAAAACACAAGGTGTTTCAGTTTCAATGGAAAGAGGTGCAAGCTCTGTTACGTACAAGGAAAGCACAGATTACATTGCTCCAAGAAAAGATACTGGAGCACTCAGAATCATTTGCCCATGCGCACGCACAGAAATTAGTAGAGCTAGCTGAAACGGAACACATGGGCATCTGCAATGATCACTGCCATGCACCCCTAGTTATCATAATCTTAGATGGGGTGTGCCTGTGAGGGGGCATGGCTGTGACTATCATGAAGGGACCTCGCACTTCTGAATTTGCCACAGCCCTACTGTCTATAACAAAATGGGAAAGGGCTGCAGCTAAGCACTAGAGCATCTCCTTTGCATGCAGAAGCTCCCAAGTTCAATCACGGGTGTCTCTAAGTAGTGTGGTTTCCACCCTCTATTCACTGCATGCAGCATTGTTTCCATTCTGCCCCAGTTCATCTTCTTGCAAAACTTTCATTATTCGCCTTGCTTCCTTCTGTGATGAAATGATGTACATTATATAATTTACATTGTTGTTTACGGTAATTATCCTACCCTATTAATTTCAACGGAAAGGAAATTCAATGCAAATGTTTTTGGGGGAGTCAATTAAGTATAATTTGCAGACTGAAAACAACAACAACAACAGTGAATACTGATTGTATTCACTGGATTGAGTTTTGTTGCAGACATGGAACAAATAAGTGAATATTGGCATTTTCTACTCCTATTTCCATTTTCATCAGAGTTCTCCAACATCTCTACTATTAATAAAAATTATTTTTCTTTTTAAAAAGCAAATAATTAATTCAGTGTGATCCAGCTGAAGCTAAGCCCTTGTTTAACTCTTTGACAAATTTGTTTGGTTCACAATTTAAAGTAAACCTAATTGATTCACACTTTGCAGATCTGTGTGTAGCCTTCAAAATTCATATTTCCCAACCAACCAACCCCCCCAAAAAAGCTCAACTTTGCCTGATCCTCCCCCTCAAAACACAATCCAATGGGTAGATCACTGCCAGTTTATTTATAGTGGAGTAAATCGCAGTTTCTTGGAAGTTGGACACCCATATATTAGTAGAAAGTGTGCTATGTGTGTGTGTGTGTGTGTGTGTGTGTGTGTGTGTGTGTGGAAATTTATCAGTGGAAATTACACACCCAAATGCATCATATTGTCTAAAATTGCTTTCAAAAACTGGTTATTAGGAGGAATGCACACAAAAATGTTAATGGTTTTTCGTGAAGATCAGAAACAGTTGTGGAAATATGGCAAACTGAAGATTGGGGAAATGAGAAACAAAGGGTCATCAGAACTGACAGATTTGTTCCTCTAGACACTTTGATTGAAACGGAATGAGCTTAACTTTGTCCAGACTTCACTGAGAACATTGCTTTACTATTTGCAGTGGCAATAATGTGTTAGCCACTATCGCTCTCATCTGATAACAGAAATGATTTCTTTATCATTCTCTTCATTACTATGTATCTTTTTGCCTATGAATATGATCACGTTCTTGACATCCAGCTGTTGCTGTTGTTTCTTAAACCAGATCAACACAGCCTAGTTTCCAATCTGTAGAGCAATTTGGCGGACTCTTTGATGCACATTCCCACACCATGCAATGTAGTTACAAAGCAATGTAATGTAGCCAACCCCTTTAAAGTGCTGCTCAGTGCCTATGATGCTGATGCTTTTTAACTGTAATACATGTTTGTTTCATTGGGCACACATTTGGCTAAACATCAGGAACTTGCTTTCATGTGCAACCCCCACCTTCATACTTTGCTTCGTGAACCTTCACACTTTTCATACACTGAACTTTTTTTAAAATGTTGTATATGAGGTGGGGTTTTTAACCTTACTCCTTTCTGATGTAAGCAGAAGAAGTAGAATCAGATCCAGCAAAATAAGGGACAGAACATCTAAATTACTAGCAAGTTTCCTTCCCTATAAGAATGGATGGGTGAATCTATTTCCTGTCCATTTCAGTTCCCCATTAGTTCATTCAGAAATCCACTCCATCCCATTTTCACATTATTCTGTTAATTAAAATCTCACAGTTCAACCACGTACTGTGTGAAGAAGTCATTCAGTTTTGTTGGATAGCCCCATGTTCCACTATTATGAGAGAGGAAGAAGTTATGAATGACAGGGAGAAGTGGATAGGGATAGGTTTTTATCCTTATCCACTTTCTCTACATCATGTGCAATGTTATAAATGTGCATTTTGTCCTCCTAAACTAGAAAGTCTCAAATGTTGTAACCTTATAGGTTCTGTATGCTTCTGTTTATACAAGAGATTGTACACATGGGAGCAGAGCTTTGGATATAGCTTGTTTTCTCATTCAGTCCTCCAGTACAAGTGTGGAAAACGAGCCTCTTCCATAAGTGGATCATGACTTTCAAATGTGGTAGAGCACCTTTTGGATACAAGTGAGAACATTTTGCTTGTTTGTTTTGCAGAGGCTGAATTGTTTACCAGACATGAATCCATTAATAAAGCCTGATGCCACACATCCTGAGATACACAATGTCTCCTGAAACTCTAAAAAAACAACCCAAAGTGCAGCAAAATTCACTATTTGGATATGAAACAAACCAAAACAAATGGGGGTTGGGGTAGCTCATAAACTGGTGACAACATGGCTTGGATGTGCAATGCAGATGTTGCAATGGTCACAACAGAAAATCCACACTTTATTGCTCTATATTCAGTGATATCTTTTTATGTGTGTGGGGGGGGGGTTATGACAAAAGATCTATTTGGAAGGAACTGTAGAGGGGGTGGGCAGACTTGAAGTCTGCAGGATATATTTTGCTTTCACCCTAGAACCCTGAGAGCACCAGCTGGAGCTAGGATGTCAGAGAATTTTCACAAAAATGGAAACGGGAGTGGAAATTGCTGAATTTTGCTTATTTCTGGAATGAAAATCAATCCACTAAATAGAATTGGTAGTCACAGCTGTTTCCGCTTTCAGCCACCTCAAAAATGATATTGTAGAGTTGGAAAGAGTTCAAAAAGGGGGCCGCTAGGGGGCGCATCGGAAGATGGCCGACAATACCATCTCTCCAGCTCACACGAGGTAATTAAGAGGCTGTTATGGGAGTATGCAGCCTCCCTCGTTAGCCCAAGCGAATGGGGAACGCTGCCTTGCCTGCTGTGCCCATAATTCACCCCCGGATTCGAAAGGGGGTGAGGGCACTAGGCACAAAAGCCCTTGTGTGGGTCGGCTCTCCTGGACGCTGTCTCTGATCTGCGCAGCTAGTTGCAGGAGCTCTAAATAAACAATCAGGACAGAAGCAAACGCACATACTTCGAGGGAAGATCGGGAGTAAAGACTGCTAACTAAAGGGATCTTTGGGAAGTGGAGCGACGGGCTGGACTTAACAATAAATCAAGAAGAAGAATAAATCAAGAAGATTCATCAAAGGATTGGTATGTCGGAGCGAGACTGAAAAGGAGGGGGGGAGAAAAACTTTTCTTTTTTTTGTCTTATGTGAGTACCCAATCATCCCCCCCCCAAAAAAAATAATCATTGCAATTACTGATCACAAGCAGGAGGAATAAGAATTGTGTGGAAATTAACTACTATGCAAGGACGTGGCTTATGGGAGCATCGGGAAATGAAAGTAAGTCCTTAGTGACGCAGTCATAAAAAGAGATTTATCATGGCAGGCCCGCCCACAGGAATCCAGGGGGAGGAGGACTATGGCTGTTACTATGTTGGGGTGTGGGTTCGGCTTAGCAGGGCCCCCTGAGAAAATTTATGAGGGAGTGGCGGGCCTGGGGAGATCAGGACAAACTGTCGGAATGTTTTGAACGGAGGTGTTGAAATGGTGTCTGTCTACTTTTTTGGCTCTTGCATGAGTGTAAAACCCACACAGGACATAACAACGTCTGTCTTCAACACGCTTGTGGAGATTATCAGAGATCACAAAGAAAGGAATATATGATAACAACAAGAAGATGAGGAAAACAACAAAGAGAAGATTGAACAGAACTGTGAATATTATTTTGACAGAACTGTGTAATTAAAGCAGCAGCAAGAGAGATGATCGGATCCCTTTCGGAGCTCGAAGCATGGGTACCCCCAACCAAAATTTGGCTGTGTAATTTGGAATTATTGTGATTTGGAATTAATGTGATGTGATTGGCCTGTTAATAAAAATTATTTTTTTTAAAAAAGGAAAGAGTTCAAAAAAGTGCAACCAAAATGATCAAAATGGTGGAGCAACTCTCCTGTGAAGAAGGGTTGCAGCATCTGGGACTTCCTAGTTCAGAGAAAACACAAGTAAGAGGCAACATAACTGAAGTTTATTAAATTATGCATGGCATGGAGAAAGTGGATCGAGAAAAGTTTTGCTCTCTCTTTTATAACACTAGAACTCATGGACATCCAATGAAGCTGAATGTTGCAAGATTCAGGACAGATAAAAGCAACTCATTCACACAGTGTACAGTTGAACTACTCATTCCCCACACAGCACACCTCCTGGGCCCAGAAGTCAGCATCAGTTCATTCTGATTTAGACTAAATTAAAGAAAAATATTGTATCACCTTCTGAAATATGATTTACTAGGTGGGAAGCTGGCAGGTTAAAATGTCTAGCTGGAAACAGAAGGAATTTGAAGCCAATGGAAACCTGAGTGTCTCCTATCAGAGCTCCATGCTTGGAAATCAGGGAGGGAGCCTGGCTAATTCTAGAAGCCCAAGTGTTGATCTGATCTAGAAGGGCTCTTCTTATGCTCTTATGCTCTGATGGGTCTCTGCTTATGTTCTTATGGAAAACCTTATGGTGACTGTGGCCACCGGCATACCGGTATTTGTGCTTAAGCCAATCAATTCACACACAAGCCTTTGAAGATATTTCTGTTATACAGAAACTCCTGAGGATGATGTTATTCAAAACATGTTGGGCCTAATAAATAATATTTTAAGCACCTCCTGCCTTCTGTATGAATTAGGTGCATAATTGTTCATTAAACTCTGCAGTACACTGATTCACAATAACTGAAGATAAAAGGTTGAAACACCCAGCTGTTTAATCCACCAGATGTCATCCTAATAATCTCTTGGAGGCCATAGTTTTCAACAAAAAGAGCTACTAGGAACCACACACTAGGAACATGATATGTCAAATATTTTTTCCCGCACAGCAATGTTCTGTCAATGATTGTGGTAAGCTAGGGGACAATTATAGCATTATGCACAGTTAATCTCACACATAAGTAGGTGAACACCATGTGCAGAATAAATACATGCAAGCACCTTAGATGGGAAGCCATGTTTCACACATACAGAGCCAGGTATTATTTTTAAGGCCTGTTGGTAAATCATCACAACTGAAATGAATACTTCACACTCCAAATACACAGTTCTTAACAAATTCATATTAGCGGGAAGAGATCCCTGTCCCAATGAAATCACAAACTAAATTTAGGCTAGTGGAGGAAGGGGAGAAAATGATGCACACAAGCAAACAGTTACCTCTATTCAGGCAGCATTCAGTTTGGATTGGACTGGTCAGATTTCAATACTCCGATTTCAGTTTCCTGGTTTTACCAGGTCAACAGAAGCTTGAGCTGGAGACTCTTCCTGTGGCTCCAGCTCAAAACCCCACTGATGCCCCAAGTCTAGAAGGGTTGGAGGTTGCTCATATAGACTGCATTGCTGATGCCAATATTTTTTGCATGCGGAAATTAAAATCTATCTATCTATATATACTTACTGTGGCTGTGCCTGACACAGTTTGTGCATTTGTGTCACTTGTGTTTGGTTCAGAGTGCGTCTGCGCAGGTGGGTACATATTTAATGTGTGCTCTGGAACTGTGGTTTGGCCTGTGTAGTCGGGAGTCGGATGAGGGTGGGGCGCGGTGTACTCTGCGGGGATGCCGTTCTGAGGAGGAGCAAACTGAGCCGAGGCGTAAGGCTGTGCCATTGTGTCAGGAGGTGCTGTGGCTTCCTGATTACCCTGCAAAGGGGAAAGAGAAAACAAAGAGAAGGTAGGTAAGATTATTAAGCTTGCCCTGCAGTTCGTTCCTGAACTGTTGCAGATATTCAGTCCTCCCCCTTTGGTGATATTGCCTTCCGAGTTTCTCCAGCCGAGAAGTATGGACACAACTACAGGTTGGGTTTTAACCACCGCAAAAATCTTCCTACTCAGTTCCTGTTTGCACTGGCTTGGCCTCTCTTATATGAACCCCACTCCCTGAAAAAGGTATGCCCACATTTCACTGGATCCCACGATTGCATAAGCATCCTTCCTTCTGTTCTGAACAGAGAAAAGGCACAAAAGGTACATCAGCAGCTGATGGAGCCTGCTGGATCAGGTCAATCATCCATGCAGTCCAGTCCAGTATCCTGTTCTTACAGATGACCCCATGGGAAGCCCACAAGCAAGCAGGACCTGAGCAGAAGAGTCCTCTCCTCTCCTGTGGTTTCCAGCCACTGGCATTTAAAAGCACAGAGTGCTCTTGTGCTCATGTACTGCTCACTGATTTCTCACTGGCATCTGGTTGTCCACTATGAGAACAGGATGCTGGACTAGATGGGACAGGCCAAGTCCCAATAATCCAATAATCACTTCAATGATCTGTGTAATCATTTTGAGCCTGAGGGCCAGCTTCCCTTACTGACAACCTTCTGGGGATCGCAACATGGTGGTGGTGAAGGTCAGATGCAGAAGTGGGCAGACCTTTTAGGTCTCCAAATTCCACAAAAGTGCTTTATTACTTGGAAAGCAGATTCAAGATGTTATGGAAATATTAATCAATTAAAATGGAATGAAAGTCTGCTATATGTATCTATTGCTATATCTTAAAAATGCCATTAAGAAAACAAGAGAGATGGGGAATGATTGTCTAGGTGCAATTTGTTTTAAAGAGTTCTATGCTACCTTGAGCTCTAAAACAGATGTTATAGAGACCCCCACTGCTTCTCATTAACAATGACAGCCCTTTCACAAGCTTAGAATTAATATTCGTAGCATTCACTCTTAGTGCTAATTACAGCTAATATTTAATTAAGAGCAGTGAGCTTTGGTACGATTTCTTTACTGGTGGCTTCCAACTTATTTCACTCCAAAGGCAACATTAAGCAACACTCCCACCCCTTTGCAATAATAATAATAATAAATGTCATTCATTCCTGATCTTTCTGTATCTATGTCCAGATGGGCAGGACTTTGGTGCCCATGCTCAGCAGAGTGAGCAGCGGGACTCAAAATCCAGGAGGGCTGCCTTAGCACACTTTGAAGCAAAAATAATAGAATCATAGAATTGTAAGGGACCGCAAGGGCCATCTAGTCCAACCCCCTGCAATGCAGGAATCTTCTGCCCAATGTGTCGTTCGAACCCATGACTGAGTTGAAGAGTCTCACACTCTACCAACTAAGCTATTCCAAGAGACATAATGCACACTGCTGTCTAAGAGAAAGTTCCCAAGAATACCACTAAGTTCGGATTCTAAAGCAAACCAGTAGATTTCCTGGGGTGTGTGTATGTCTAAATAGGCATTACTTGATCGAATCTTGCAAGGTTTGTTCGTCTGTCCATTTAAAAAAAATTATCCTCCCAGCAAAACCCTAACTACATTTCCTCAAAATTAGGGATGGAAGCATCTGTAAATTTTGGTTCTCTCATTTTCCCAATGTTAAATACAGCTCTCCACATTTCTGAAGCAATTTGCATTTAAAACAACAACTACCTAATCCAGATGAAAGAAATATTAGAATTTTAGTGTGGATTTTCCCAATAAACACATTTTCACATACAGTTTTGAATAATGCAGACTCAGAGAGAGAAATCCTGCTAACACTGAGTGCAAACTGAGCAAAAAATTAAAAATGATTGAAAACTGTTCATCATTTGATAAGAAAAAGTTTTGTCATTTCTTTCCTCGGGCCTTGTACATACAGCAAAAATACGTTCAATGATACATACAGAGGGAATGCTCTCTCAGAACTACACAGTCAATCTCAGCATGTGTTCCCTCAGCAAAGTTCATGCCACTCTGCCTGGTTGCTAACCAACACCTCCACCCAGCACCCTCTTAGCTAGTTGACATACACTTAGAACAGAATTAAACCTTAAATTACAGACTGTGTATCCCTGCTGATATACTTCCAACTGCTTGGTCCCAGACATTGGTCAGAGGACCAACAGCTGCTGGAACACTGCAGAGGCTTATTTGACCCAGCTTCTGCCAAGCAAGTTGTGTTTCCTTGCAGTTTAGAGGCAAGAACAAAACTTGGCCTGGAAGTGTTGCTAGAAGCCAGGCCTTGTCACATGACTGTTTCATCTTCCAATTTGTAGACTCCTTGCTCTCTTCAGAACGCAGCAGCCAGACTGGTGACTGGGAGCGGCCGCCGAGACCATATAACACCGGTCTTGAAAGACCTACATTGGCTCCCAGTACGTTTCCGGGCACAATTCAAAGTGTTGGTGCTGACCTTTAAAGCCCTAAACAGCCTCGGCCCAGTATACCTGAAGGAGCGTCTCCACCCCCATCGTTCTACCCGGACACTGAGGTCCAGCACCGAGGGCCTTCTGGCGGTTCCCTCACTGCGAGAAGCCAAGTTACAGGGAACCAGGCAGAGGGCCTTCTTGGTAGTGGCGCCCTCCCTGTGGAACGCCCTCCCATCAGATGTCAAAGAGGACAACAACTACAAGACCTTTAGAAGAAATCTGAAGGCAGCCCTGTTTAGGGAAGCTTTTAATGTTTGATGGGATGCGGGTGGCGCTGTGGGTAAAAGCCTCAGCACCTAGGGCTTGCCGATCGAAAGGTCGGCTGTTCGAATCCCCGCGGCGGGGTGTGCTCCCGTTGCTTGGTCCCAGCGCCTGCCAACCTAGCAGTTCGAAAGCACCCCGGGGTGCAAGTAGATAAATAGGGACCGCTTTCTAGCAGGAAGGTAAACGGCGTTTCCGTGTGCGGCTCTGGCTAGCCAGAGCAGCGATGTCACGCTGGCCATGTGACCCGGAAGTGTCTCCGGACAACGCTGGCCCCTGGCCTCTTAAGTGAGATGGGCACACAACCCCAGAGTCTGTCAAGACTGGCCCGTACGGGCAGGGGTACCTTTACCTTTACCTTAATGTTTGATGTATCACAGTATTTTAATATTCTTTTGGAAGCTGCCCAGAGTGGCTGGGGAAACCCAGCCAAATGGGCGGGGTATAAATTATTATTATTATTATTATTGTTGTTGTTGTTGTTGTTGTTGTTGTTGTTGTTGTTGTTGTTATTCTTTGGCCCAAGTTTGGTGGTGTAACACAACTGAAGCAGTATAGAATCACTGCCTGCTATTCATTGGTTTGCAGATTCATGATCTGCTTTGGGTTTGAGATCTGACATGATATCAGCAGCGATCAGATAAAAGCTTCCAGAGGCACCCCTTCCACAGTTAGTTCATTGTAAAGTGTTTTGCTACTCAGGGACATATCATTCCACACTTTCATTGATGCTCAGTTACCTCTCACAAAATTGGGAGCATGAAATCAGGCAGCACATAAACTGAGAGGCCTCAGCCTAAAGTCAATTGGAGGCCCTTTGAGGTCTGAGGAAACAGGTTGACTAAAAGGCCTTGACCTGTTTCCAGGAACACTTATCAACTGCAGCCTGAGAGAGCCAAACTTAGAAATCTCAACCTGAGGGCAAACTGGTCCCTTTAAAGGCCAGTCTGTGAAAAAGCAAAATAGCAAAGCTCAGTTTCTGCTCAGATATCCAACATTTAGCGTCATGTGCTTAGGGTTGCCAAGTTATCAGTTTCAGACATGCACCTCAAGCCTATATTTAGGAAATAAAGTTTGATCTCAGAGCTATTGACTAGCTCCAAATTGCTATCAGTGTAGAATTCGCCATTATGTAGTTTAGTCATTAGGTGGCACTTGGCTTAGTTGGATGGAGTAAGGAGTTTTCTGTTGGGTGTTCTGCTGGTATCTATCTTCGCCCACAGTTAAGTCCTCCGCAGCCCCACTACCACGCTTATCCACACTTCCTCTCCTCTTTACAGGCATGGCCTGCGATTTAACTGTCTGAGCACTTTTTTTTTTTTTTTGCTCCAGAGCTTTCCCTGCGAAAACCCGAATTGATATTTGCTCTGATTCAACTTTAAAGAGCAGGTTTTTGAAGGGAAAGCTTGGGCAGGGGAAGAAGCTTGGATATGGAGTGTTAAAGCGCAGACCTCTGTCTGGAAAGAGCGGAACAAGAGGTAAGTGTGGATAAGCCTTCAGAAATGCCTGTTCCTGCAGAGTCTGGAATGTCATTGACTTCTAGGAACCAGACATATTTCTACATCAGGGTCTCCAAGTAGTACTTCCCAGGTGTTGCTGGGCTACAACTCTTATTGTCCTTGACCACTGGTCATGCCGGCAGGGGCTGATGGGAATTGTAATTCAAAACATCTGGAGGGTACCAGATTGGGGAAGGCTACCTTAGGATAGGGATGCGGGTGGCGCTGTGGGTTAAACCACAGAGCCTAGGACTTGCCAATCAGAAGGTCGGCGGTTCGAATCCCTGCAAGGGGTGAGCTCCTGCAACGGGTTGCTCAGTCCCTGTTCCTGCCAACCTAGCAGTTCAAAAGCACGTCAAAGTGCAAGTAGATAAATAGGTACCGCTCTGGCGGGAAGGTAAACAGTGTTTCTGTGCGCTGCTCTGGTTCGCCAGAAGCTGCTTAGTCATGCTGGCCACATGACCCGGAAGCTGTACGCCGGCTCCCTTGGCCAATAAAGCGAGATGAGCGCTGCAACCCAAGTCGGCCACCACTGGACCTAATGGTCATGGGTCCCTTTACCTTTACCTTAGGATAAGGAAGCAAGAGCACCAAATAATTTTCACCTCCAGTGTCTCTCAGTATTTGTAAACCTGTGCATGCCATGGCTCAGCAACATAGTAGCTGGCAAGCTACTATGTATATGTTTTAAGGAAGAGCCGAAAGTCATTGGCCTGTGCATGGGCCTGAAATTTAATGAAATCCACATTTCAACTCCGAAAGGTGCTTTACATGCCAGAGTATAAAATGCAGCTTATTGCTTTCTGTTTATATGCTGAACTCTCTTAAGCAGAGAAAGAGAAAATAGAGTCTATGTTATGTAGAGGCACAAGCTTTTCTAGAAACACTCCAGATTGTTAGGTTTTTTTAAAAAACAACAACAACAAAACACCACTGTTTTAGATGTTCAGTACAGAATATCTCACATCCTCCTGTTTAATTTTTTCCCTTCACAGCAGCATTTCATCTGTTGCATAAAGCTTTTATAATTAAGAAATTGCATGATAAGTGTCAAAACATAAGGAGTAACCCTGTTATGTGTTTGAACACAAATGAAAGCAGGAGAAATGTTACTTGTGCAATGTTCATCTTTTGTGTAAGCATACATTTGCAGAACGATACTGTATTTATTCATTCCTTTGGTGGAGGGGCAAAGGAAGAGAACACACACACACACACACACACACACACACACTTCTTTCCACCACTGCTCACATTTTAAAACTCTCTCTTGCTGTTTTATTCTTTGCTTTTATTCGATTTTGCCCCCCTTTTCTTTTCTTTCTTGTGTTCTGCCTCTTTGGCGGCAGATATTTCACATTCTCAGGGAAAGCTGTTTTCACAGTGTAGTTAAATGAGGCAAACTGCATCATAGCCTCAGGGTATGGAAACAAAGGAGTGATATGCAAGAGAGAGAGAGAGAGAAAGAGGTGGGGAGACAGAGAGAGGACCCCACCACACACTGCTGCCACACACATATTAAAGTAGTCTGTTAACCTGTTGGTTGGAAGACTAGCTCTTTCAGACAGATCAATTCAACCAAGAGACATAACAGCATGTGTAATCTTACCTTCTTAATGATTAACTAGCCAAATATATATAATGAATACAGAATGTTGCAGGGGATTGTATATCATACCCTCCAACATTTTTCCAACAAAATAGGAGCATCCTATTCAACAACAACAACAACACTTTTTATACCCCACCTATCTGACTGGGTTTTCCCAGCCACTCTGGGCAGCTTTCAACATATATAAAAACACAATAAAACATTAAACATTAAAAAAAACTTTCTCACACAGGGTTGCCTTCAGATGGACCGGGGAGGGGTGTGGAGATCAGGTAACTCGCCAACATTTATCTGATGATAATAGGGACGTCCTAAGGAAAAGCTGGACATTCTGGGATGAACTCAGAAAAGGGGACTGCTTCTTTAAATCCAGCACTGTCCCTGGAAAATGGGGACACTCGTAGGGCCTGGTATATCTAAGGCAAATCAGAATCTTTTGCTTGCCTTGGAAAACCAAACAGTCACACACCACATTTTTTAAAGTGAGGGGGGAAACATTCAAAATTGCCTGCTATATGTAAGAATGCAAGAAGAGCCTTGCTGGATGAGGCCCATGGCTCACCTAGTCCAGCATCCTGTTCTCATAGGGTCCAACCAGATGCCTCTGGGAAGCAACTGCAATTCTACCCACTTGTGGTTATTATTATTATTATTTATTGAATTTGTATACCGCCCTATCCCCTCAGGTCCCAAGCAACTGGTATTCAGAGTATTACTGCCTCCAGCAGTGAGGTAATACATAGCTGTCATGGCTAGTAGCCATTGATAACATTATCATTCATGAATGCTTGCATGTCCTTTCCCCTTGCTGATGAGAGACAAAAACGTAAGAAGAGTCAGGAAGATCAGACCAAAGGCCCAGCATTATCTCCACACAGTAGCTAACCAGATGCCTCTGGGAAGCCCGCAACCAGGACCTGAGCACAACAGCACTCTCCCCTCCTGTAGTTCCTGATATTCAGAAGCATTTCTGCCTGTGATAGCAGATGGCTGAGGGAATGGATCTTTTTCAAAATTCCTATCTGAAATGACCTGATCTTGAAGTAATGGGTGGCTCAGAACTCAGCTATCCAGTGAATTTTGCACTTCTCCTAACACTGTGACATGGTTCACAGCAGTTGAAATGTCTCAAAATACATATTGGAATTTGTATCTTGAAAGAAAATGTTTAAGTAAGGTGTCACCCTGTGGTACCCAGTAGAGCATCAACAGGCTACCTCAGAGTTCCCACTCCGATGTCAGAGGTGTAGCTCTGATACAGAGATATCCCGGCTGCAGCAGTAACTTCATTGGGTCTAATATAAATTATTCTGAAGCACAAGGTGGTGGCAGGGGTGTTGATACACAAAAAAGAACTTGATTATCATCTAAATCTGTGAAATCCCAGCTCTGCCATGGGAGATTCCAGATGCGTGCCCTGAATATTCCCCTGGTGAGCACCCATAGAGCTTAGAACCACAGAATCGTGCACTTGGGAAACACAAAATATGACATGCACAACATGTCTGCACTACCAAATTAAACCAGCTTTGAACATGTCTACAGCAGGGAGGTGTGGCTCTAATCTTAACAAAAGGGGGCCAAAGGCACCTAATTGCTTCACAACTGATTGCCCAAATGCTTTGCCAGTTGTGTTGCATTTATTTGCTTTGCTTTTTACTGTATTTTTTCATAATTGCATTCCATATGTTTTACACACCCCATAACTATAACCATGGAAGAATGGGTTAAAAGAAAATCTAACTAACTAATACCTACTCTACGTACAGACTGGAAGAAAAGTGGGACCACAGATCAGGTAAGGGAAAACTCTGGGTACATTAGTACTCATACAATAGCTTTCAAAACTTTTCATGTTGGTAAAACACATTTTAGACATACCTCATTTTGAGACACAGTAATTCGGTTTTACCAGCAAACCAGAGGTTCAGCTAACCCCTGTCCAACCCTGGGAGGAGCGCAGGGAGCGTTCGCTCTACACACGAATGTGTCGCGACACACAGTTTGGAAAGCTCTGCAGTAGTGGAAATGATGCACACATGGGGGGAAAGTGCACACACCCTAAATTAAAGGCACTTTTTCTCATTTTTAATAAATGAAATTTCTTATACATTTGGTTGCCTGTTTGCCTACCAAGGGAAATACTTCAGAAGCGATTCTCAGCTGCAGTTTCTCTACATATCGCTAGTTAAGCTAGCTAACACTCCACTATTTAAAGGACCTTTAAAGGACTCTAGAGGTTGGCCCCAAAATGATTAAAGTTCTAATTAAATCACATATCTGTGAGGAAAGCTAAAAAGATACAAAGAGCCCTAAAGAATTCATATTTACTATCTATCTATCATGAGCTGTCATCAGACACAGGAATCCAGAGGCAGGAAAGAAACACAGCTGGTGAATTTTTATTTACAGGTGACCCATATTTCCCAGAAAGAACAAAAAAGAAATATAGACACAATTCTGTCATCAGATCTACATTGCAACCTAACCCCATTGGCAAGCTGAAAACAGAATAAGAGAACTGAAGGAGACCTCAAAGGTCATTTATTCAATCTGGGGCAGTTGCGCAGCTCAGTGGGAAAAGTATCTGCCTTGCAATGCAGAAGGTTGAAGGTTTAAACCCCAGCATCTCCACAGAGGCCCAAGAGAGCCACCATAATAACCTCCAATATCCACCTCACTAAGTTGGACCAGTAGGACACCATGGTCAATGCTATCAAAGGCTACTGAAAGATCAAGTAACAGAGTTGCACAGCCCCTTTCCCTTTCACGATAAAGGTCATATATCACGGTGACCAAGGCTGATTTAGTTCCAAAACTGGTTCTGATCCCAGATAGTAGCAGATCTAGATAATCAGTCTCATCCAGGAACACCTGCAGTTGCTCTACAACCAACATCCTCTCTAATCTGTTTGCATGCCTCACAACCTACAGACCACGTATGAAGGCCAAGAGCGAAGACTACGTATTAGTTTCAACCAGCCTGTAAGTGTAAGGCAAAGGGTCAAGGATGAACATGTGTGCATAATGAAACCAGCCATATACACATCCCCAGTTAGGTGGGCATTTCCCCCTCTCTTTTTTGGGACTAATTACAATACTATACATTTAAGAATATGCCCTGACTGAAAGTAAGCCATTAAACCTATCCTAGCATTATTGCCTTTGCTTTTCAGCAAAGGAGCTAATAACAGGGGAAAGGAGATTACAGAGCAGAGAGCTGAACTCTGGCTTGTTTGGATTTCCCAGCCGTTGACAGGTATACCGAAAACAGAGTTTGGCTTTGCTGGGAGAGAAAAGAATGGAGATAGCATTATCTGGCTACAGATATTTGTCTCAAACAGCATCTATGAGTTATAATTCCACTTTATTTGCTCAGCTGGAAGTCCAGTTGACCTACATTTGACATCTTTTAAACACGGTTGGTTTAACATGCTACCCCCAACTACAGACACAAAGCGCTTGTATTTTCTGGCTATACATTTTGCAAGTAACATATACCTTTGAGGGACAAGGCACTCCCTTCAGCTCACAATGAGTCTTTTCCTTCCTGTCTGCATCACTAAATGTGAATGTGTATGATCGACCTATTTAACATCTGCAATTTCATCATTTCATTGCTCCCTGATGTTGCCCCCTTTTCTATTTTGGAACCATGTAAATCTATAAAGTATTATTTATGGAGGATAGCATCTTTTGTGTGAGTCCTTTTTATCAGGGCTGTCCTGCCCATAAGGTAGACTGAAGCAGCCGCTTTGGGTGGCAGAATCCCATAGGGCAATGAACCTGCAGGCATCCTGCCCACCGCTGCTGTCGCTGTGCAGCTGCAGAGGCTTCTGGCAAGATCTCGCAGAACTCTCATGAGATCTCGCCAGAAGCCACTGCAGCTGTGTGACCCTGGTAAGTCAGGCTTCATGGGGGAGGTGGGATTGGGGAGCACCATCCCATTTTGCCTCAAACATTGAAATGGGCTGGGCCGCCCCTGCTCCTTATCAAAACTTGGTAGTATCAAAGGTGAATTTAGGTGGAAAAGGTCATAGCTGAAAAGGGGAGCATCAGCTGTAGATGCAGAAGGTCCCAGGATCAAGTCCTGTTATTTCCAGGTAGGGCAGAGAGAGATTTCCAGCCTATAATCCTGGAGAGCCACTGCTCATCAGGACAAGTCAACACTTTGATTCTGGGTAACTTTTTTCTACTGATTCAATACTGACTGTCAATTATGAGTCGACATAAATAGTAGTCCACAGAAAGCCACAAAATTGGGGCATTCTGAGGACAGGGCCAACTTGGGATCCTGAAACAGCTATACTACCATCACTTGAAAGCATTACACCAGATCTGGGCGCAGTTTTGATGCCAGATATAGGCTAGCATTGCACAAAGAAGGGCTTTGCCTCCTCTCGCCCTGTACCCTGGTCACCAAAACTAGCAGAGCTGCACATGTGGTAGTGACTGGCCAGGTTTAGGATTGCTCTGCACATCAAGTTGTGCCACAATTATGCTTATTTCTGCAACAAGGAAATGGCACCTCTCTTCCTTCCCTTCTAGGTGTAGCTTTTAGAAATGAAGAAGTAATAATTACCTGGGCACATCCCCCCCCCCCCCCTAGCCATGAGGTCGTGTGTTTCCCTCATGCGTTAAAAAGGCAATCAATAGAATAGATTTGTTGAAGGATATATTGCATATCCAAATTGTTTAATATAGACATTGGATTATTAAATAAAAGTGAAGGCTTCATAAACCCTTCCTTCCGGCAGCGGGGTGAGCAGGTATTCAGAATACCCTTTTTTAAAATGCTAATATGATTAAATTTAACTTGACACGAGTGATGTACCATAAAATGCAATTGTAATATTTAAAATAAGACCATTTCCTCCCCGAATGAATACCTACCAGCAATCAATTTCTACATAGTGTGGCAATAACTAATCAAAATTCCTGTTCCCAGCCAGAAACATCTTGCATACAAAAGCAGAGCTTCACCATTCAACTTTTTGCATGTTCAGCAAATGCACGGCAAATTAGAATGTGTTGAGAAATGTTCCAGTTCAAGAACCGCTCCTAACCTGGAGGTTGGGAGATTTCAGAGGACTGTGGGAGGGGCAGGCTGACATGGATAGGGATGTGAAGATATTTGGTCAGGAGCAGGAAGGCTAACAAAGAAATGGGATGGGGGAAATCAAACCCTGCCTGCTCCAAAGGGTTTGGACTACAACTTGCATCATTCCTGAGCATCGGCTGTGAAAAATGCTCGGGCAGCAATAGGAGACGCTACATCCCTGTCCCTGGTGGCAGAGTATCCAAGTGAGAGGGCTCCAGGAATTATCAAAGAAATGGCCTTCTATGCTGGTGGCTCAAATTTTGCTGAAAGTGATTGACATCAACTGGGTTTCCCTGGGGAAATTCCAGCCCTTCATCACACCATCACTCTCCCTGCCACCCCGAAATGAAGAATGAACATAATGCTATTAAACACTGGGGTGTGTCTTTAGTCTTTCATTTGGTCTGGGGTTTTATGCTGGTTTTAAACTTTGCACTATTGTGTAAGCCGTTTTTGTAAGCAATCTTGCTCCCCTACCCATTTCTTACTGAAATTATTTTAAAAGTACTGAAGTATTTAAAACCTATAATATCATTGGTTGCTGTAATACTATTATTATTATTATTATTATTATTAGCCACTTTTGTCATGAAAAGTGACCCAAAGCAACTTGTCCATTCACGTTAATAATGTTAATAGGTATGTCCAACGTTTCATGCAACCTAATAAGTATTAAACCTATTAGTGGGGTGGGGGTTGTCACAAAATATAGAGATCCAACTGTCCTCTTTCTACACCCCCTATCCTGTAATTTGAATCCTGTGCTTAAGAACATAGAGTCCCCCCTCCAAGGGCTAAGGGCCTCTTTCAAAGCAAAGGCAGCTCTTTCCCCAACCTCCACCCCATTACCATGTTAACCTACATTAACAACGAGATCCCATCTGGTGATACACAGCACCACTGCCTGGGGATATTAACGCATGGTGCAAATTAAGATGTAAAGGAGAATTAGCCAACCACCCACAGTCACAGAGGAATGTGGAGTGAGGTATCAGCAGTGCTTTTTTTTAAGGGGGTACTCAAGGGTCCGCAGTACTGGCATGGTGAGTACCAGTACCTATTTTTCTAGGGGGGGGGGAGCACTGGGTATCATGTATCAGTCCAGGCTTGGGTCTTCCTCACCCCAGTTCCTCTTTTCCTTTCCTTTTCTCTTTTTCTTTCTTGCCTAACACCAGCCTGGCTTTAATTAAGCAGCACTTTCCGTGTGCTGGGAATGTGACACGTCAAAGGCCAGCTTCCCACCATTGCGATGCCAAGGCTAATTATGAAGGAGCAGGAAGAAATATTTGCTAACAATGAAGGGATTTCCCGGGCAGAAAAGCTCCTCTCCACTATAATGAAGAATGAGAAAATTTCTACCTTTCCATTCTGACTGGTTCTGAATCTTCATACAACAGCATGCACAATCACATCAAGTTTACTCCTCCCTCTCTCTCTTTCTTGCACTGTTTTATCAATTTTTGCATGTGCACAGACACAGATGCATATCACATCCTTGGAAAGCCAAACAGCATCATCAGTATATAGCGATGAGGAAGGCTTTGCACAGGATAATTTGAAGGATTGAAATTCAACAATACAGAGATCTAGAGCTAGGCTAATTAGGACTTGATTTTGGGGAGAGGAATGGTGAACAATTCAAGCCCCGACTGTACTTTCCTGCTGGTAGATATTTCAGTGTGAGAGCTGCCTCTCCCTTCCCCATCTAAGTTAGGCATTTGGTTACAGAGCAAACATCCAAGGAGGAATAATAAATGCTTTTTTGCTACTTTTTACTTGGTCAGATCATTGTTTTATTAAGCTCAGAACTATCCACAATGACTGGCAACAGCTATTCAAGATTTCAGGCTGTATCTCTCCCAGCCCTACTGGGATGCTGGGGATGGAGTCTGGGGTCTTTTGCGTAAGAACACAAGAACACAACATAACATAAGAACACAAGAAGAGCCTGTTGGATTAGGCCAATGGCTCATCCAGGCCAACATCCTGTTCTCACAGTGTCCAGCTAGGTTAATAAGACAGGACTTGCCCTTGGTTATTTTATCTTTAACAAAAATTCCACTAGTTTTCTCAGGACAGATATTAAGCTAACTGGCCTGTAATTTCCAGGATCTCACCGGGATCTGTCTCTCTCAATCTCTCTTTTAAAAAATGTTGTTACATTAGCTACTTTCCAGTCCTCAAGTATGGAGAATGATCTGGTGGACAAGGTACATATTTCTGTTAGAAGATCAGCAATTTCACATTTGAGTTTTTTTGAGAACTCTCAGGTGGAAACCATCAATACCCAGTGATTTGTCAGGTTTTATTTTGTCTATTAGGCCTAGAACTTCATCTCTTGTCACCACAATCTGCCTCAGTTACATGCAAAGCATGTGCTCTACTACTGAGCCAAAGTTCTTCCCACCAATTTGAGCCATATCAGTTCCCTTTGGGGATTTGCCTGCATTCTTTTTATGTATTTCTATCCTGTTTGTATCAAATCTGATTGCTCGGCAACTGTAATAAATCCATGTGCTCACTCATGAGGAAAACACAAGCAGAATCTCAATGTGATCGTGTTGCAGTGTTTTATCAATGCATACAAGTGTGTTGACAATGTGGGGGGAAGACAAAGGCACAGAGGAACCAAGTACTGCCCAGTACTCTAGAAAATTTGAATTCTATTTTTCACTTTAAAGATCAATGGTGAATTTCTTGTGCATTGTTTCCATTTCAGAACCAAGACGCACCAGATTATTCTAAAACCCAGGGAGAAGTTCAGATGAGGAGAATTTTGGAAACATTCTTAGCTGTAAAATAGATTGGTCTTCCTGGAAAGTTAGACAACAAAAGGTGAAGGAAACATCTTTCATTTATCTACAGCACTTGTGTTCACATGCACAAAAGAATGTCTCTGAATTACTGCTGAACTAGAGCATTTTGTTGCCTGAGGCAGAAAATTCAAATAGCTCTGTCTAGTAGGGATTGGAGTGGGGAGAGAGAAATTCCTCTGCAGTTGTTTTTTTTTTAATTCCATCCCATTTTCAATTTAATGTGAACCTACCCAATTCACAGTTCCCGAAATAATGCACGAACTGAAACACAGCCATCCTTCGAAAAAGCACATAGGCATTGGTATATTAGAGGGAAATGTTCCTAAATAAATGCATATATCAGTGAACACAGCATGCATAAAGTCATAATATATTAGGGGGTGCACTGCAAAGATGTGTGTATTAGGCAATGCATACAAAAATGTGTTTATTAAGAGATAGGTGAAAGAAAATGCTGACAATTTCCCATGAGGTATTTTTCAAAGAATAATAATAATAAAAAGGCCAGTAAACTGCTGGTTAACAGCTAGTATGTGAGACCCAGCCTCCTTCCTGCCCATCTTCCTTGCCCAATCTACTTATTTATCCACGAAGTTCAAGGGTGACTTATGCTGGAGGCTAGTGATCTTATTTTATCCTCCCAACAACCCTCTGAGGTAAACTAAGCTGAGTGAAAGTGACTAGTCCAAGGTTGCCCAGCCAGATGGGATGATCCAAGGTTTGAGGATCCAGGAGGTCTGCAAAAATGCAAATCTGACACTCTTAGCATCATATATACCGGCCTAAATCTCTAACCCAATTTAGCACAAATTCTACTCTTCTTCATTGGAGTGTGAACTATTCTTCTTGGAGAGTAAACAAGCACAAACTTAGTATCTTCTTGGTGCATGCTTAAGACATAGGTCCTCAAATAGGCTTTTCCTGATCAATAATGTTGCCTGCACACACATCCATGAGTTTGGATTATGTTCTCCAGTTTTATACTTAGGTATTTGTGGTGTGTTTTAAACTTTTATGTTGTATGCTGTTTTAAATGTTTTAAAATATAAAACAGTCTATAAATAAGCTTTTACAAAATGTAAGACATAATCTCCATAGGACCATAGGAAGCTGCCATATACTGAACCAGACCCATTGGGTCTATCTAGCTTGATATCGTCTACACTGAAAGAGATTCTCCAGGCATTCAAATCAAGGGACATGCCAAGCCGTTTCTGGAACTGTTGGGGACTGAACGTGGAACTGTCTGCATGCAAAGCAGATGCTCTACCACTGAGCTATAGGTGGGCTGAAGAAGCAGGGAGGTTGGTGCAGTGTGAACACACCCACAGAGCCCATCTTGCACTTCTGCCAGAGTGTTTGCAATGCTCCAACCTTCCTGCCATCTTAACCCTTCCCCTTATCCCCCCAGTGATAGTAATCAACCAGATAAATAGGCAATGCAGCAGCTCAGCTCCATCTGGTGAGCCACTTCTGTATGCAGATTTGGTTTCGTTGGGCATTTGAAAGAAAAGGAAGTGTTCATTCCCCTCCATCCCCACCATAAAGTGGTGCTGTATGTCAGTAAAATAATGCATACAGTGGTACCTCTGGATGCAAACGGGATCCATTTCGGAGCCCCGTTCGGATCCTGAAGTGAATGCAGCCCGCCATCTGCTTGTGCGTGGGTCGCAATTCGCTGCTTCCGTGCATGCGCGTGATGTCATTTTGAGCATCTCTGCATGGGCGAGCGGCAAAACCCGGAAGTAATGCGTTCCATTACTTCTGGGTCGCCACGAAGCGCAACCCAAAAATGCTCAACCCGAAGCATAACTGTACTGAGTCCAAAGGAAAACTTCAGAACTGCACAACAAAATCGGCTCATGTGCTAGCTCAGCAAAAAAAAAATGCCTCTCTGACTGTTTGCTAAGCAATACTTTCACCCCACCTACTTGAGGTGGGGTAAAACAATGAGAACAGAACAAAATTAACCCCTTAAATTAGAAACTGAACGATCCCTGCTGTTGTACTTCCAACATTGTCTACCGACAGACTTGAGGTGTGAGCAATGGATACATTGTGAACCTAAGGATAAGATGAAGGGTTTTGATATGGATCCCTTCTGTCCTATAAAAACACGAATGCTTGCATCCAGAATTATCTGTCCTGTTTTCTTTCTTTCTTTACAGTAGATGCTTAAGGAATGTTAAAAAAAAACCCCAAACCCAAAGCTTTTCAAAATCAATAGCCATGGGTTGTACTCAGAAGTGGTAGTAGGTCAAATTCCACTGCAGAATAACAAAGTTTTTCTTAGGGGGCAAAAAGTGAGGAGGGGGGGTGCATGGAGAATGATCACAATATGTAGGTGTGTGTGCTTTCATTTTTGTACAGAATGGCACGTAGGCAGGATTTGGACAAGCACTTGGTGAAGAGCAGTTTAAAAATAGATACGTAGGAAGTCTGTTACACCTCCAGAGAGATCTGCAGTATATTTCTCTACAGGAAAATTATCCACTTTTCTATATTCCTAAAATAAACTTTTTAAATGCATTATTTCTCTCCCCCCCCCTCTATTCGTGTGGAGGTTAAAGGAAACCCCCAAACAGAATAATCAACTAGCCTATGTCTGTATGATCCATTTATATAGGGTGGACCTGCTCTATCATCCGACATTGGGTTGCTAGGTCCACAAGGAAGGACCTTCTCTATAGTGCCCCATGCTATGGAACCCCTTGCCCCAGAAGAGCCAACTGGCCTTCTCCTTGATCACAGTGAGTCATCAGGGAACACCCTTTTATTCTGGTAAGGCATGCTATGCTCTTCAGTCATGGCCCTTTTTTACTCCTTTTTTATTGGCTATCTGAAGGACTGTAGTTTGGTGGCAGTTCACATGCTTGACTCCAGTGCCCAATGTGAAAAGGGAGCACTTTAGCCACTGTATGCTCGAAAACTAAGCATTGAGGAACACCTAAAACACACGGTGCTTCAGTTTCAAAAGAATGGTGTGCAAGGTATTTTATGCACAATGGAACTTTGCAGAAAACACAACTGAAGTCACTCTGAGAGAAGATACTGGAGTACTCCAAATCATTTTCCAAGTATGTACACAGAACATAGCTGAAAGGCAACACAAAGATCTGCACTGACTGTTGCAACGTAATGTCGTCGTCGTCGTCTTCTTCTTCTTCTTCTTCTTCTTCTTCAACTATAAGGTAAGGTTGTGTAATATTATAAGGGGATGTGGCTGTGACTATCATGAAGAGACCCTGCACTTCTTGCTACTGTAGTCTGGGTGACCAATACTGAGCTGAATGGACCAATAACATGACTTGGAATAAGGCAGCTTCCTCTGTTCTTATCTAAGCCAAATATAGCCCCAGCAGCCATGGAAGATGATCAAATTCTGTCCTTGCTCCCTTCCATACCACCATTACTTATAAAGATCATGTTCCTATTTGGCCTCCATGGTGGTCATGCATTCAGAATTGCAGGGAGGTGGTGGGTGCCCAGTTGTGCAGGCCTCCGCTTGATAGCTATGTCCAACAAATACATTTTTCTTCCAGTCAGGGATCTGACACTACAAATTTTAGGCTGCCGGATTTTGATCTACGCCAAGGATTTGCTTGTGACTTTTCCGTCAGCAGACATACGGAACAGAGGTTGTTAAAGTTCGACAGTGACATGCCATCAGATTAATAACAGACTCTCTTTTCGATGTGACTTGGGTGCCATTAGTATTTGAACGGTAGAGTGAACTGTTTTGCTAACACTGCCATGAAAGGAGAAAGAGAAAAGATTAAGGATATTTCCTTGAGTATGACATCTACCCAAGATTTGCTAATAGTAATTTAATGATTCCTGAGCTAAGACTGACACCTCTTCTCTCCCCACACACCTCACACACAGACCAATTTTGGCTTTAGCAAATGAGAGACTGGGAAATATTCAATGGGTGAAGCTCTCTCTAGCATGCAGCCACAAGAGAGATGCACTGTCACATGGGAACTGCACCAAAGGCAATCATACCCCCAACATACATGGATCAAAAGTAAAGTGGGGCAAGCAAGCGCAGTACCTTTCAGATGCTGCCTGTGTTGGATGGGAGTTGGAGGCCAACATCCTCTGGAGGACACCATGTTGGCTAAAGAATTATGGCTACCGTGTCACAGATGAAGGCAAGCCAAAGTCCTCAAAATTAATTCCACCTTCTGTAACAAAGTTATGTTTTGTTGAAGGCCACAATCCAAGTAACAGGAACTATTTCCATTGCTAAGGTCAGCTGGCCATGGCTTAAATATGGAATTTGGTCATACAAATTGAAATGATGACTATCAACTTGGATGGCTTTAAAAGAGAATTGTGCATGTTCATGGAGGATGGAGCTCTCTATGGCTACTAGCAGTGTGCATCTGGATACCAGAGAGGAGGAGGCTGCTATGCTCAGGTCCTACTTGTGAATTTCCCAAAATCATGTGATTGGCCAAACGATGCTGGAGTAGATGGGGATTTGGTCTAATCTAGCAGGTTGTATATTGTATAATTGGTCTAATCTAGCAGGCTGTATATTGTCTCCCTGCTTATTTAACTTATATGCAGAATTCATCATGCGAAAGGCTGGGTTGGATGAATCCCTAGCCAGAATTAAGATTGCCGGAAGAAATATCAACAACCTCAGATATGCAGATGACACAACCTTGATGGCAGAAAGTGAGGAGGAATTAAAGAATCTTTTATTGAGGGTGAAAGAGGAGAGCGTGAAATATGGTCTGAAACTCAACATCAAAAAAAAAATGAAGATCATGGCCACTGGTCCCATCACCTCCTGGCAAATAGAAGGGGAAGAAATGGAGGCAGTGAGAGATTTTACTTTCTTGGGCTCCATGATCACTGCAGATGGTGACAGCAGCCCCGAAATTAAAAGACGCCTGCTTCTTGGGAGAAAAGCAATGACAAACCTAGTCAGCATCTTAAAAAGTAGAGACATCACCTTGCCAACAAAGGTCCGTATAGTAAAAGCTACAGTTTCCCCAGTAGTGATGTATGGAAGTGAAAGCTGGACCATAAAGAAGGCTGATCGCCGAAGAATTGATGCTTTTAAATTCTAGTGCTGGAGGAGACTCTTGAGAGTCCCATGGACTGCAAGAAGATCAAACCTATCCATTCTGAAGGAAATCAGCCCTGAGTGTTCACTGGAAGGACAGATCCTGAAGCTGAGGCTCCAATACTTGGGCCACCTCATGAGAAGAGAAGACTCCCTGGAAAAGACCCTGATGCTGGGAAAGATGGAGGGCACAAGGAGAAGGGGACGACAGAGGACGAGATGGTTGGATAGTGTTCTCAAAGCTACCAGCATGAGTTTGACCAAACAGCGGGAGGCAGTGGAAGACAGAAGTGCCTGGCGTGCTCTGGTCTATGGGGTCACGAAGAGTCGGACATGACTAAACGACTAAACAACAACAACAATGCAGGTGTGTTGTTAGGGTTTTTTGAACACACTCCAGCTGTTTCTTCCAACTGTGCCTTGACACTGCTTCAGCTGAAATTTCCACTGGTATCTCAAGTCCCAATGCAACTTTTCCCATTGCATGCACCGTTCCTTTACCTGCTTTGGACTACCAGTCCTAGTGAGGAGCAAATGAAGGGTGATAGCACAGAGACAGAGCATATGTTTTGCATGTGCAATGCCCCACTTTCAATCCCCAACATCTTCCAGTAGAGATGTGGATGTCTCTTGGAGAGCTGCTCTGCCAATCAATGTAAACAATACTGTGGTAGATGGTTTGAGGATCTGACAATGCTGAGCTAAATAGATAAAAGCTCTGAAATTGTATAAGGCAGCTTGCCATGGTTCTCTTTAATTCAGAACCATGAGGATTGGGAGCACTCTGAAAAACCACTGCTAGTCATGGCAGAGCTAGATGGTCCCATGGTCTGGCTTTGTATAAGACAAGCTTCCACAACTGTTCGTGTTGCCCAGAATGATGAATTTTGACACTCACAGCTTGGCCTTTAAAATCAGGAGCAGACCTTGTGCCTCTTTTGCCTAGTGTAGATGCAGGTGCAGAGAACAGCGGAGAGATAGACACAGTGGCTGGCTTGTCTTTAAAGGCCCATAAGTTTTTAATGGGGCAGGGAAGTCACCAGTGCTCATAAGTTTAGACTGGATGACTCTAAGCCCCATCAGTCAACACAAAAGCACACCTACGGTTAACTTGGGGGGGGGACAAAAAACAAACATTCTGGAGAGAGGTGGACAGCTAGGAAGAGTTGGATCATACACTTACATTTGTGTAATGACAGGCCTGCCTCTGGAAAGTCCAAAAGCCAAAAGGTGAGTCACCAATGTCACACATCTGCCCACAAATGCTCCCACGGGTGATTCCTAGTTCTCAGCAGATGCCTCTTCCCTTTCAAACAGACAACTGAACGCAAATTAAATTAATTAAAGGTGAAGCAAACGCAGACGCCGCTCGGGAGGGAAAGGTAAGCACAGATGGTCCACAGAGTTGCAAACGGCATTGTGGAACTGGGGGCAGAATCCACTAAACTGCCCAATGAACCTGAAATTAATGCAAGAGGGAAGACTCAAAGGAGAAAGAATGGTGCTTCTCAAGAGCCATTTTGCAAAATCTCAGGATGATAATGGCAACACAATAGGTGGGCAGATTAGTCTGTTTTCTGATCTGTGTCAGTTTTGCCTATGCTCATTCATAAGCCCATTCAATTCTATTTCATTTCTACATTACTCATGTGGACTTCTTTTTTAAATAAATAAATAAATAGACAAATAAATAAATAAATCTGTATCTAAGTCCTAAATCAGCCTCCGTTTACATATGGGACAATTTCTTAAATATTCTGCACAGGTGCACTGTACCCCAGTGCAGCTTTCTCAAATGATATCAAATACCCCATAGGATTGTTGGCATGGCTGTGGTAGCAGGGGCACATTTTTCCACTTATGATAATGTCATCTGGCATCAAAATTTTGAATTCATGATTTTGAAAAAATATACAGTGGTACCTTGGGTTAAGAATTTAATTTGCTCTGGAGGTCCGTTCTTAACCTGAAACTGCTCTTAACCTGAGGTACCACTTTAGCTAATGGGGCCTCCCACTGCCACCGCTGCGCGATTTCTGTTCTCATCCTGAAGCAAAGTTCTTAACCCCAGGTACTATTTTTGGGTTAGCAGAGTCTGTAACCTGAAGCGTCTGTAACCCGAGGTACCACTGTATTTAAAAATGTAAATGTCCCATTGTGGCCTCCCCTAACTTGCCTTTATGAACTTGTGGGATGGTAAAGGTAAAGGTACCCCTGCCCATGTGGGCCAGTCATGTCCGACTCTAGGGTTGCGTGCTCATCTCGCTCTAGAGGCCGTGAGCCGGCGCCGTCCGAAGACACTTCCGGGTCACGTGGCCAGCGTGACGAAGCTGCAGCTGGCGAGCCAGCACCAGTGCAGCACACGGAAACACCATTTACCTTCCCGCTATGAAGCGGTCCCTATTTATCTACTTGAACTTAAGAGTGCTTTTGAACTGCTAGGTGGCCAGGAGCTGGGACCGAATGACGGGAGCTCACCCCGCCGCGGGGATTTGAACCGCCGACCATACGATCGGCAAGTCCTAGGCACTGAGGTTTTACCCACAGCGTCCCTTTGTGGGAGGGTAAAACAGTGATTTTCCAATCTAAGAAACTTCTCACATGGGAGCATAGGATCGCTGAATTGGAAGGAATCTCAACACACGGTCCCCCACCCAAATTTTGGCTGCCGTGAGAACTTATTTGGCTCAGAAATGGAAGATGCTGCAGGACTTAAACCTCTCCTCGTGGTACAGTAATATGTGGACTGTGGCTGCTACAGAGAAAATAATTCACAAATGATGCATTTCTAAGGGTAAGGAAGACTCGGAATATTTATATGTTGTAGCTCAGTAGTAGGGAATCTGCTTTGTAGGAGGTCCCAGGCTCAATCTCCCTCATCTCAAGGTAGGGCTGTACGAAATCCTAGAGATGTTGCTAGTCAGTGTAGGGAATACTGAGCTGGGTGGGCTAATGATCTGACTCCGTATAAAACAGGTGATGAGTACCCCTCCTCTGTGACAGGTGATTGCCAATATAGGAGAGAAAAAACAGGATGGAGAAGAAATTTGATGCAGTTTACATATCAGTGTGAATCTCCCTAATTCACACTTTCACAATCTGAAAACCTGAACGTACCTATCTCTGAAATTCACACTTCTACAAAGGGACAGAGTAGTGACATTGTCCAGTGAAATTAGTTGCACTACACCGTGTCCACTGGTGTGAATAAAATTGGTCAAAAAGCCATAGTTCCATAATGCAACAGGTGCTGCAATGGGAAAGAAACATTGGAAAAATGGGACAGAATTGCAAGCATTATAATCAGAATGCAGTCTAAGTTACAATGGCAGGAGTTGTCTGGGACCAGTCCGACAATATTCAGCCCAGCTCTTACAATCATTCTCATTTTGCTACTTTGTGCTGAAGTTCTCAATCCATCCCACCAAGTTAGTTTTTCTTTTTGGCAAGAACACTTCTCCTCCTCCTTTACTTGGGAGTGCATCACATCCATCCATCCACCCATCTATCTATCTGCAAAATCTCTTCACCCTACAGTAAACGAAAATCTCTTGAAACAATTCAGTGTTCAGAAGTTGTCAAGGCATGGATTTGACATTTTCTTTCTTTTGAATACACAGAAAGCAAACACTGCTAATTTGTTAATAGCTAAGCAGCAAACAAAGAGCTAAGCCCCCAATTAGCACATAAAGGCCAAAGAAAACGAGCCAGACATCATGACAAGCTTGTTCACATTGTTCCCCTAATACCCTCACCATCCTTTAAAAAACCAATAATGTTCATAAGGCATTGCCTACTTATTCTCAAATCTCACTCTTTTGTGCATCCCTTACTCAGAGATCCAACCACATCACATTTTTTATCTTGTTTAAATGTGATAAAGGAAGGGGGAAGATGTCATTTTCCTTCCCAGCCATGTTGATTCTTACTCAGTTAAAAGAAGAAGAGAGGATTTGTAAGGGGGGGGGCGTGTGAAAAAGCAGAGCCCTAGTCTTGAGCAGGGTCCGAAAGAATTAAAACAAGGCCCTGTGAACTTGACTCACATGTAATCACTGCTGTTCTAATAAGGTGAGAGCAGCTTCCGAATCCAGGCAGTCTCCAAAGCGCTGGCCCGGTCCCTGCCATATGGAGACAGGCTGGAATCTGTCAAGTTCACTTAGCAAATTTTATCTTCAGGGAGTCGGGCAGGCGGGCTGGATACCGATAAACAGAATGCGGCAGAAATCTGGAGGCAAACACTGGTGCGGCCTGGACCACTGAACCAAAAACCACACACACACACACACACACACACCAGTTCTAAATAAACACATGCTTGACCGAGGGGGAGGGGAATTGGTGGTAATTAAAACGAAGCCTGCCAAGCTATGTCAGAGGTTTTGTATCGCTGGGAAGCTTGTCAAGTCTGAAATCTCTTCCTTATATCTTCAATTAGGTGGAGAAAGGGGACGCCCCTAGATGCTATCAAAGGGCAAAGATGCTGTTATTCTGCTAGTAATAAAAGCCATATAATTAGTTTGCCAGATTCAGACAAATTTGTGGAGCATAAGTCTATTGATGACTTGGAGTCATGAAGCTTTCAAGCCAGGAGTTAGAACTTCACTGAATATCATAAGAACATAGGATGAGGCCAGTGTCCCATCGGGTTCAGCATCAAATGTCCCCATGGGAAGCCTGCAAGCAAGACCAGAGCATAAGCATACTCTCCTGCTCTGTGGTTTCCAGCAACTGGTATTCAGAAATATAGACAGTGGAGGAAGCATAGACAATGAGTGTAGTAGCCATTTGTCTAATCCTCTTTTAAAGCTATCCAAGCCGGAGTGGCCATCACTGCCACCAGCTGCTTGGGAGCATCAATGGTAGAAGGCTATTGACATCATGTCTTCTTGGTGGGTTTTTTGGAGGCATCTGATTGCCTGTGTTGCGAAGCAGGATGTTAAAACAAAATGATACTTGCAGTCTGATATAGCAGAGCTCTTTTTCTGTTCAAATGACACCATCTTAGTTTCCTCCGCCCCACTTATTGTTTACAGAAAATGGCAGCTCAAAACTCTTTTCTGACATGTTCTTTTACAGAAGTAGCACTGGATGTAGTGAAGCATGGTCTGTTGGGGCGAATGGAGAACTGCCCACCCCCAAACCTGCCTGCATTGGCCCATCTCCCACCACCAGCCTGCCTTCCAGTTTACGTCTCAGTGGTACCTTTGGGAAGAGGCTGGGGACAAAACCAGAGTTAGTTGGTTCTGCCTGGCTTTTCCAGTAGTGATGTATGGAAGTGAGAGCTGGACCATAAAGAAGGCTGATCGCCGAAGAATTGATGTTTTTGAATTATGGTGCTGGAGGAGACTCTTGAGAGTCCCATGGACTGCAAGAAGACCAAACTTCTCCATTCTTAAGGAAATCAGCCCTGAGTGCTCACTGGAAGGACAGATTCCGAAGCTGAGGCTCCAATACTTTGGCCACCTCATGAGAAGAGAAGACTCCCTGGAAAAGACCCTGATGTTGGGAAAGATGGAGGGCACAAGGAGAAGGGGACGACAGAGGATGAGATGGTTGGACAATATTCTTGATGCTACCAGCATGAGTTTGACCAAACTGCGGGAAGACAGGAGGGCCTGGCGTGTTCTGGTCCATGGGGTCACGAAGAGTTGGACATGACTAAACGACTAAACAACAAGCCTGGCTTTTGCTTTGCCTGTTATTTGCTCCAGTTCCACCTATAGCTGCATAGCCTGCTTCTCCACCCTACTAGTCTCAATGGGCACCATTCATCACTGACCAAAGGCACAGAGATTGTGTTTGTATGCTTGAGAACTGAAAAAGCTAGGGGACATACATCATGAGAATGCCAGAATCTTCATTCCTAGCTCATGAGTTTCAAGTGTTTCAGGCTCAGGTGAGGCCAATGTGGTGCTCTCCAGCTATTGTTGGGCTACGACTCCTACCAGTGACAGAGTTTCTGTCTGAATGAATGACATGGAGTATCAGCTTTGTATGCAAAAGCTACCAGGTTCAAGCCCCTGCATCTCCAGACAGCAATGGGCACATCCCTTGTCTGAAATCCTAGATAATAGCTTCTAGTCAGTATAGACAATATTGAACTAGATGGACCAATTGTATGGCTTGTATAGGGCAGTTTGGTAGTAGCAGTAATAGTAGCTCAGTGGCAGTACGTCTGCTTTGTGTGCAGAAGGTCCAAGGTTCAATCCCTGGCATTTCCAGTAGGGCTGGAAGAGACTCTTGCCTGAAATCCTGGAGAGCCCCAGCCAGTCAGTGTAGACAATACTGAGCAAGATAGACCAACAGTCCGACTCAGTATAACACAGGTTCCTATCAGCCCCAGTCAGCATGGCCAACGTTCAGGGATGATGGCACAACAGTAAAAGCAGGGCTCGTCCTGTTTTTAAACTATTTGATAATTTTGAATGCAGTTTATTTTCTCATTAGCTGATAGAGTACAGTGTGGGAAAACAACAGGAGAAAGTTTTTGGCACAGCACTAATATAAACCAGACATCATGGCCTGTGACTATTGTAAAGTCTTGCAGGATCTTTCAAAACCAATAGCAATATTTTTTCCTCCTAACTTTGAATGGAAGAGATTATACAAAGCTGCTTCTTCTTCTTTTAATCCCTTTGATTATAATGTAAGACTCCCTCACACATGCAGAGAAAGAAGCAAAATTGCAAACAGATGTTGCAGAGTCTCCACTGATCATGTCATGACAAGTGTTATGAAGTGTGTGTCGGAAAACTTTGGAAGCACAGTGATTAAAGTGGTACCGAGACAGGTACAGAGCAAGTAGAACATTTTTGCTCCAGATGTATCATACATAATCTATTGAGGACCAAACACCAAGCTGTTCACATCTGTTTGCTCAACTGCTTTGAAGAGAGAGTTGTAGTTGTTTTTTAACGTTCATCTTCCTGACAAAGAAGTTTCACTACCAGTGGCTGCCCCTCATTATCTTACATCAATTAGCCTGTGGGCTGATGTCCTATGGCCCTCCAGGTGTTGTTTGACTACAGATCCCAGAATCCCTGACCATTGGGCATGCTGGCTGAAGCTGACAGAAGTTATGAATCCTGCAACATCTGGAAGGCCACAGGCGCCGTATTCTGTGTTCACTTACTGAAAAGTAAGCTCCATTGAACACAGTGGAAATTACAGCCATGGTCAGAGTGTTTTCTTATGTAAATAGAATCCCCTTTGAGAGGGAGGGGGAAATGCCATCTCCTATGTTATTTCTAAATGACTGGTATAACCTTTGGATATAAAATCTGGGAAATTCCAATACATTTGCTACAGCAGCTCAACATTGCCCCTCCCTTTCCAGGAATCTCTCCTATTCTAAGAGCTGTTCCCATCTCTGGTTAACCCTTTCATGTACCAGCAGTATTGCAAATTAAAGATAGCTGCAGCACCAAAAAGAAAGAGAAAGTAATCATTTTTTAAAAAAACAACAACAAACTCACACCATTTGGAAATGGAAACAATTCATCACCCTGTCAATAATCCAATCTGAAATACACTCAAACCAAAGTTAACAGGTTTCTTGGGGGGGGGGGGGAGTTCCAAAATACAAAACATAATAGACAGACTTTCCACCTCCACTGAGTACCAGTTACTGGGAATCATCACAAGAGGAGAGACTGCTGTATGACTCAGGTTCTGTTTACAGGCTTTCCAAAAGGGGCATCTGACCACTGTGAGAAGAGAATGCTGGACTAGATGCGGATCTTTGTCCTGACCCAGGAGGGCTTTTTTCTTAACACCCCAGCCTCAGAGGGGCCATATCACCAGCACAACTACAATATAACCTTATTTGGAAATGAAGAGGTGAGCCACGTCCTGACGCTCCATTTCTAGTGGATGTTGTGGTGGGCTGCCACTGCCCACCTGATCTCCTAAGGGTTCCCTGACTGCTGCTTACTGCGAAGTAGAGGGTGACGCAGTAGTGATGTCAGCAAAGCGTACATGCATCAGTGGGAGTGCCAGATTAGCTCTGCTGGTTTCTTTACACTATGCTGACCTTGCCACCATCTCACCCCTTTCCTTCTTCCTACTGGTAAGCACCAGTGATGTGATCCACAAGAGGTCAGGTGAGCAGCACTCTCATTACACCATCCACTACCACAATCCTTCTTTCTGCAGCAACCAGCGGTCTGGAGCAATAGCGGAGGGAAATAATAGAAGGCATGAAGTAAGGGCTTGGGGGGAATTCAGTACAAAAGCATTGCACAGGAAGAGAAGAAGGAGGGAAGGTGGTTTCTACAGGAGCTGCAAATTCTGAATAATGTTTAGTTTGCTTATCAAATACAGACATACAATTTGATAAGCAGAGAGGGTGGGTGGGAAAAGGTGGAGAAAGACAAGTATATTAATTCACTTGATAAATAAAGGTGGGGTTCAACTAAGTTCTCCTCAAAGACCCACTGGAATTAATGAACCTACAACCGCATTCACAACATACATTCAAAGTATTATGAGATCACTTTAAACAGTCATGACTTCCCCCAAAGAATTCTGGGAGCTGAAGTTTGTGAAGAGTGTTGAGAGTTGTTAAGAGACCCCTATTCCCTTCCAAGAGCTGCAATTCCCAGCATTCTATGGGAAGGGGGACTGGTTGTTAAATCACTTTGAGAATCATAGATCTGTGAGGGGAATGGGGTGTCCTAACAACTCTCAACACCCTTGATAAACTATAGCTCCCAGAATTCTTTGGGGAAGCTATGACTGGTTAAAGTGGAAACATAGTGCTTTAATTGTATGGTGCTAATATGGTCTAGATTAGTCATGTCCATTTGTTTCAATGGGTCTACTCTGAGTAGGACTAGCATTAGCTGCAACCTTGAAAAAATACATAAAAGTATTTCAGGTCAAGAAACCACCCTCACTCCACCCTGCAATGGTAAGAAGAATGAGGACATTTTTATTCCCCTCCCTTGCTGTCTTTTCTGCAGGAGCCATCAAATATTCTTTACCGTCTGTGCTTAATCTTTCGGCTTTTTGATACACCTTGTTACCTCCTTGCTACTTCAGCATCACATGCGATGCATTCCATTTACAAGGTTTCCACAAAACCAAGTTTGCAAGAAGCAGAAGCAGCTATAAAGCTAACAAGCTTGAATGGCTCCCCCCCTCCAACTCTCTTTTTAGCTCAGATTGAATTTATGTTGAGCCAATTCACAGACGTGCACTTCGGTAATAACCTGTGGCTTTGCCAAGAGAGAGAGAGAGAGAGGGAAAGGGGAGGGGGAGAGAGACCCCCCTATCTGTACACAATGCCATAGGAAGTCTAGGACACAACACACAATGTTTTCTTTGTAGATATCGTCAAACATGATGAATGAGAAACATTCCAGAAGGTCTGCCCTGATACCGAGACAAATGTTATACTGATACTAAACAATTTAAAGGAGAGAATAGAGAAGGCTCCAGATAAGAGAAGTCTGGCACAAGAAGCCCCCTAAAAAACAGACACTTGTGCTATTTTATTTACTTATTTATTTATAGGGATCTGAGGATTTTCCAACCGATCTTTTTGTCCATGCCAGGCTCTAGGTTTCAGGGGGCTCCTGATGGACTCAGATGGACCCCATTTTATTGTGATTGACCTCTTGCGGCTTACAGAATATGTAAGATGAAACCAGTTGCTGGAACAGCGCAATGACCCATCTAGTCCAGCATCCTGTTCTCACAGTGGCCAACCAGATGCCTCAATGTGAGAAACCTACAAGCAAAGCCTGAGCGCAACAGCACTCGCCCCATTTGTGAACCTCAGCAGTTGGTATTCAGAGACCTACTGCTGCTGAACATGGAGGAAGAACATAGCTATTGGGGCTAGAGGCAACTGATAGTCTTATTCCCCCAATAATTTGTCTACACTGCTTTTAAAGCCATCCATATTGGTGGCCATCACTACATCTTGTGGCAGCAAATTCCATGGTTGTGTGAATTAAGTGGTTCCTTTTGCCTGTCTTCCAACATTGAGCTTCATTGGGTGTCCACATGTTCCAGTGTGCTATGATAAAGGTAAAGGGACCCCTGACCATTAGGTCCAGTCGTGACCGACTCAGGGATTGCGGCGCTCATCTCGCTTTACTGGCTGAGGGAGCCGGCGTACAGCTTCCGGGTCATGTGGCCAGCATGACTAAGCCGCTTCTGGCGAACCAGAGCAGCGCACGGAAACGCCGTTTACCTTCCCGCCGGAGTGTGGTTATGGAAACACACTCCCCTCCTGTGGCTTCCAGCAACTCGCATTCAGCAGCATGAAAGCTCAGGACTGTGAGAAAAGGATATTGGACTACATGGGTTATTGGCAGGGCTTTTTTTTCTGGAAAAAATAGGTGCTGGTACTCACCACGAAGTCATTACAGTAAGTGCCACACTTTTTAACAACCAAAAGAGGGGCCGGTACTGTGTACCCCTGATTACCCCCTGAAAAAGAAGCACTGGTTATTGGCCTGATCCAACAGGCTCTTCTTAATTTCAGAGGATGAACCACTGCAGTACTTCTCCCCAAGCTTGCTAAATCAAAAACTTGAGGCTCTTAGCAACTCAGCTGGCAGTTCCAGGATGACAGATCCAACCACACAACTGGACTTACCCTACATAAGCCTTCACTTGTTCTTAAGTTCCCTGCTGGGACAACATCTGCCTACAGCTACTTAGTGGGTGTGGGTCATCAATAAACAGGGCTCACCTGGAACTACCCAATATTCTGTTGCTGTTTTTTTCAGCCCTCTCTGCAAGAGAGTTCATGATTGGGAGTTTGGACTTGCCTACCTGGATTCGATTTGACAACTTGCTTGATCTGACTTCACCTACTTGCACTTGATTTAGCCTATGTGGATGGGGCATTTGATCTGACCTTCCTGTTGTAACTTGACTTTGCCTACCTGGATTGATTTATTTGCCCTGGGTTCAACTTCCCTAGACACAGCCTGCTTCCCCTGCAAGTCTCAAGACCTCAGAGAGCAGCATAGTCATAACCTGCTTCAGCTGGACTTTATATAAAACAAGGCGGAAATGGTAAAGGTAAAGGGACCCCTGACCATTAGGTCCAGTCGTGACCAGATCTGGGGTTGCGACGCTCATCTCGCTTTATTGGCCGAGGGAGCCAGCATACAGCTTCTGGGTCATGTGGCCAGCATGACTAAGCCGCTTCTGGTGAACCAGAGCAGCGCACGGAAACGCCGTTTACCTTCCCCCTGGAGCGGCACCTATTTATCTACTTGCACTTTGACATGCTTTCAAACTGCTAGGTTGGCAGGAATTGCAATGGTATAAGTTACTAATTGTTACTCTGCTATTTAAAGCATCTGAACTACGAAGGTAAACTAGTTTCAAGCAGACTTTTGACTAAGGAACCATAAGGTGAGCAGTTAGAGAATTCCCGATATGTTTTAGAGTCCATTGCTCTGAAACCAGTTTCAAACTTGGTTAACTCTGTTGTTTGGACAACAACCTGATATTTATCCTTAAAAAACAGATGCAAGTGTCATCAAAAGAGAGAGGGGGGAGTGAGTGAGATCCTGGCAATGTCCTTAATAATATCTTAATGATAAATAATTAAGAATCTTTGATTGCAATGCCAAGCAAACGAGTAAGTGAGGGGGTGCCACTTCTGAGTAAGTTCCCACTGTAAATATAAAACTTTTTGCAATATTCACCCTTTTGATTTTACTTCAGAAGTTCAGTTGAGAGCTATGAATCTCTAAAGCAAACCAAGGAACCCTCTGATTATATACACACAGAGACAAAATCAAAGCTTGCAGTTTTTTATTTCATTATTTACGTTAACTCTCATGATTTGTGGTGGGGATCTGTCCCATGAATTTGATTTATTCCTATATTCTGGAAGAAGGTGATAAAAGTTCCTTAGTTTTACAAGCGGTAAATGAATCCTTCTCCCACAAAAACACACACGCACAATGTACTGTATATCTCATTTTCCAACAGATCAGACAGTCCATCTTAGTCAAATAAAGATTTGTCACAGGCTGAATATAAACCTTATACTAATACCTGTCTTGTATGCCATGATAAATTATGTATTTTGGAAAAGATCACAGTTGCGTTATTCTTTGTTCCTTCATTCTTGTGAGAATTCATTGCAATAAAGACCTGATTCAAGAGTTTAGTAATGTACTGAATAGTGAATACGCCCTATAAAGGCAACAGCTCCTGCATAACCACATAAGATTTATGGAGATAGGGCCTAGGCTAATATCTCAAAAGTCTCTAGAAATCTTTGCTACAGAGCACTGCCTGAAATGGTTGTTGGAGTCACTGATCTAGGTTGATCTTATGATTATAAGAAAAGCCTGCTGGATCAGCCCAGTGGCCCATCTAGTCCAGAATCTTGCATTGACAGTAGAAATGTTCAAACAGGGTCTGACTACAAACACACACACTTCCCACCTGTGATTCCCAGCAACTGCTATTCAGAAGCATTAATACCTCCTGATGAGGAGGCAGAGCACAGCCATCATGGCAAGTAGCCACTGATAGCCTTGTCACCCTCCATGAATTTGTCTAATCCTCTTTTAAGGCCATCCAAGTTGGTGGCCATCACTGCCTCCTGTGGGAATAAGTTCTGTAGTTTAACTATGCACTATGTGGAGAAGTGGGATGCAGGTGGCGCTGTGGGTTAAACCACAGAGCCACAGCGCGCAACCCCAGAGTCGGCCACGACTGGACCTAATGGTCAGGGGTCCCTTTACCTTATGTGGAGAAGTACTTTCTTTAATTTGCATTGAAACTTCCAACACTCAGCTTCACTGGTTGTCCATGAGGTCAAACCAGAAGTGGCTTCACCACACAGAGCAGAGCTGCAAAGCGCGGCCAGCTGTCTAACACATAGAATTTAATTTAACCTAGAACAACCAATAATATGTGGATGTCAGAGGAATTTCAGGATTATTTTTCTTAACCATGCATCCAATAAAAACACAGGTCCATTCTTTTTAATGGATCTACAACCCACTGTATTTTAGATAAACACATGCAAAAACAATTGGATATTTGTCAATCCTTAGGTGTGGACTAGCATCACCTTCCACAGTGCAGTTCTATGCAGAGCTACTCAGAGGTAAACCCATCAAGCTCAATGAAACTTAACTCCAGTTAAGAGTATATAGGACTGAAGACTCAAGAGTTAGAATTTTAGAATTCATGGTTTTATTTTATTAGCAGCAGTTTAAGAGATGCTACATTGTATAGTAGTAATTCTGTCAATAGCAAGTCACAAGGACTCCCTAAATAAAACATTCTCCATTTTTCTGAAGTAGCCAAAGGTGCCATCCCATTGACAACTCTGGGAATTATTTAACTGAAGGGAAGTGTGTTCCTGTTAAAACCCAGCATGGTGGTGACACGATCAATAATGCAGATTTGCCACAAGACAAAGGGAGACCCACTTACTGCCATCTGGTGCAGACCCACTACTGAGAGAAGAGAGAAACTTTCATAAAGTTTCATTAAATCTGTTGTGAAATTTACACTTGACCATCTCCTATGGGTCCTTCAGATATGCATGCTCAACACACACACACCCTTTCCCTCCTTGCCACTGAAGGAAAACTAGGGGGAATGTTATGAAGTAATCCAGCTAGCAAGAAAAACTACAGAGGAACAGTGTTGAATTTTGATTTATTCACAGCATTGAAAACAGCCTTACATTTTTATGCTTCCCAAAAAACCAATGTTCTCAGACCTTGGATTAAATGGTGCGAGTTCTACATATTGAGAGCAAGCCCTGCCCTTTTTAATCTTATCTCAGTATCAATGGTCTATGGGGAGTGTTCTCCCCTCCAAATTAAAATGGCAAGCCACATGGAGAGGCATTCTCCATGACCGCTTCCTGTCTTTGAAGGTCTACCAAATCCAGAGCCTTGCCATCTTCCAAAGGTGAAGTGTGGCATTTTGTTTTGCTTAATTAAGCTCAGAATGTTGGAAGATATGAGATAGACAAAGAAAGTCCTTCTTCACACAGCTAAGCTATGGAATTTGCTCCCCCACGGGAGGCAGTGATGGCCACCAAGTCTGATGGCTTTAAAAGAGGATTAAACAAATCGATGGAGGGTAAAGCTACCAATGGGTACTAGCCAGGATGGCTGTGTTCTACCTCCACTGGCAGAGGCACTATGCCTCTGAATGCCAGGGGATGGGAACTGCAGGTGGGGAAAGTGCTGTTGTGTTCAGGTCCTCCTCACTGGAGCCTCGGAACAGGATGCTGGGCTAGATGGGCCTTCACAGGTCCTTCTTATGCAAAAGGCTTCAGCAGCAACCCACAGAATCTCCAAGTAGGGCTACTTACCCTAATGGATATGTTCAATCCCCAATGTCAGAGCAGTATGACGCTGGATACCAGTTGCTGAGAATCACATAAAACAATGCATGCAAATGTCTAAAAAATGTCCATGTATTAATATACTTTGAAAATGATGCTGCAAAAATATAACACAGCATGATGCCTGCCTCTTTTTGTATGTATCACAATACATGTTTTTGAGTGTATAATTTTGCATATGATTAGTTGGGCTTTGCACACGTTGCTTGGACATTAGCAGGAGCTCAATATAGGAGGCAGTCCAATGCAAGCAAAGCTCAGTTGGATCAGGACAGCCAAATTTCTCCTCTGTCTGTAATTTCAGTGGATATACTCTGAGTAGAACTTATTTGGACACACCCCGCTGTCTCTGACATTGGAGTCAGTCTATCCTATGGACCCCAGGACACCCAGCCAGTGGATGTAGAACTGTACCTTAAAGGCAAAAGGAGGTATATGGCTTTCACAATGCCAATTAGACATGCAATATATGCAATTGTGCAACATTCACTATGATAGGCTGGGGTCATGCTTCTTTATGCCCAAGGGCTTCTGTATCCTATTTGCCGGCTTCTGAGCAATGTGGAAACAGCATCACCACTAAGTTAAGGTAAAAGGACCCCTGGATGGTTAAGTCCAGTCAAAGGCAACTATGGGGTGAGGCGCTCATCTTGCTTTTGGGCCGAGGGAGCCGGCATTGGTCCACAGACAGCTTTCTGGGTCATGTGGCCAGCATGACTAAAGCACTTCTGGCACAACGGAACACCATGACGGAAACCAGAGCACACCTTCCTGCCACCTTCCTTACCTATTTATCTGCTTGTACTGGCATGCTTTCGAATTGCTAGGTTGGCAGAAGCTGGGACAGAGCAACGGGAGCTCACCCCGTCATGGGGATTCAAACCACTGACCTTCCGATCAGCAAGTCCAAGAAGCTCAGTGGTTTTGACCACAGTGCCACTCATGGAAACAGCATCTCCACTGGAATGGAAGGATCTGTCAATTTTGCTTCTCTCAGTTTCTCATTGTTTCAACCTTAAATTCACTTCTCCACATTTCTGCAGGAACATGGTATTAAATTGTTGTCTTAAAAATTAGGAGAGAGTTTTCTCCTAATAAGCACATTTTGCATGCAGTTTTAAGTAATGTACACATTTGAGTGATTTTCCCAAACATACTGCATTTTTTGTATGTTCTGTTCTCTGATATATATATTTAAATGTACACTTTACCCCAATAATAAGGCATTTTTGTACGCATTATTTGTTTGGAGAACTGGATCACAAAATTCAGGCAAGTACAAATTTTGCAGGTTGAGTGCATTTTGCTTCTCATATCATTTCCGGAAAATGAAGTTTTTGTGTGTTCTCCTTTCAGATTTGAACTGAACTGAAGTTCTCCCCATCCCTAATCTCCAGATGCTGTGCCCACATCAGGAAAGCATATTTTGCCACAGATAGCCCTTGCACATAATTCAGAGGTTTGGGACTGTGACGTTCTTTACTGAGCGCTAAATTTTATACGGGCATTCAGATAGGTGCAAAGCCAGAGGAAGCCCCAGCTGATAGAAAATATAAATATTTAAAACCTACATAATCCTTTCGTGTCCTGGGACAGCTTGAGAAGTGAGATCTTCCTACAATAGCATTTCCCATCCATTGCCTTCATTCATCTTGTTAGGGGATAAAGCAAAGTGATACAGACAAGACAGGAAGCTGAAAGGCCAGCAAGCACCACAGCTGCGCTCGCCCCTTTTCCTTTCAGTGAACAAGCTTTGATCACTTGCAGTGTTGGGTGGGAGGGGAGGAGGAAGCAAGGGAGGGAAGATGACCTGTCCTTTTAAAAGATAATTTTCTCCTTTGATCTAATGTGTCTGGCTTTTCTTTCAATTTGAGCCCTTTGCTGTCACCATGTTTTATTAAATATTTTATTTTACTTCTTTTGCTTAAGCCTGTCACCATTAGTGGCCCACCCCTAAGGCAAATTCTATTTGATACAGGCAGCTCAGTTTCTAAAGGGCAGGTCTAGGTATTACAAGGAACACAGGGATCTCCCCTCCCGAAAAGAGCAGTTCTGTGCTCAGCTCCACTCCCTTCGGAAACAAGCAGTTTATCCTCCCACCTGTGCTACAATAGGAACTTAGAAAGTTGCCTTATACTGACATTTTACAGAACAGATAATAAAATCAAGCAATGCTACAGTAGCAGCACAGCAACAAAATACAGCACATCAATGCACTGCTAAAATATGGTCCCTTTTAAATGTCCAACCAATTACAGTGCTCTGCTGCAGGAGCGGGCCACCTGCAGGTGCCGGGGGTTTCTTCTGTATGGTGTAGGAATCGGTTGTGGCACACCAAGATTTCAGACAGGGTATATCCCTAGTACTACCTGGAGATGCTGAGGAATTAACTTTCTGCATGCGGAGCACATGCTCTACCCCTGAGCAATGGTAGAACTTTTCCAAAAAGCAGATTTTTTATTATTATCCCAGTCTGCATCTGTCAAAGACTTGCCATTGTTTTTATATATTTACTGGGGAACTGAATCAAAATCCAACACTTCATCCCAAGCCAAAAGCCCATGTAATATGATATGTCTTTAGCTGCAAATGAAAAGCCAACATTGGTGTCAGACATCACAGAAGGGAGATTATTTCAAGATGAGGAGTCATTGCAGAGAAGTCACTGCCACTCACCACCACCTCTCCAAATTTCATACAGTGGTGGAGTCAACAGCAGGGCTTCCACCTGCAGATATTAGTTAATGGGTAGGTAGAACCCAACAAACATTAAGCTTTTTCATAAAGCGTTGCTGGTGCAGTTTCTTAGGTACCTCAACATTGCAATCAGTACACAAATATTACTGGTATTGTCTGCCCCTGGAGAGAGAAATCATTAACCAACTTCCAATATGATTCAACTGCAACTTTCCTATGGGCCAATTCTCCATGGTAGAGCACCTGCTTTGCATGCAGAAGGCCCCAGGTTCAACCCTCAACATCTCCAAGTTGAACAGGGAGAAACCCGATTGAAACCCTGGAAAGCCTCTGCCAGTTGTAGACTAATTGTAGCTACATGCACCAGGGGTCTAACAAAATACATAAGGCAGTTTCTTATGTAGTGCAGTGGCTGAGCACTTACTTTTCATATAGAAGGTCCCAAGTTAAATCCCTGGCATCACCAGGTAGGACTGGGAAAGACTCACTATCTGAAGCCCTAGAGAGCCTGTTAGTATAGTCAACACTGAGCAGCTTGGACCAATGGTCAGACTCAGTCAAAAGCAGCTTTGTCTGTTCCTCTATTCATGTCAAACTTCATAGATATTGCCCATGTCACTGTCCCTAGCATGAGTGCTTGTGTCTTCTTTCTCTTTCATCTGCACAGCTGACTGCAGCCAGCATTCTCCCACGAGTCTAGGGTCAGCTGCAATGTGGGAATGAAGATCAACCACAACACTCATGTACTGCTTTGTACTGCCATGCTGTCCCCAACCTACTGCGGCATGAAGCGATTGAACATCCCACAGGGACACTTTCCGACTCTGCCTTACATCACTCCTATTTTTGAGAAAGGTTGAGGTAAAGGAGGACACACACACACACACAGAGAGAGAGAGAGAGAGAGAGAGAGAGAGAGACTTGCCATTTTTCAGCATACAAAAGAACGACTTGTACATTCAGATTCACTGCTTATGGAACCAGCTTTCTCTAAATTAATTTGGATATGCTTCCTTTACTCCCAGCAGGACGTCCCTGTAGTCGAACTCCCTGCATCTCATTTTCTAACAGTGCTGTGAAAGGAAGCCATGTGTGTGTGTTCTAGCAATATATTGAAGGCTGTTGTCCTTATTCTTTCTACTTTTCTCCGACTTAAAACAATGTCAATCTACAACATTCTCAAGGATGCGATAGTAAGGATAGATCTTGTGATTCAGGTGGAATACATATCCACACACACACACTTTCCCCCATCATATGCGGCAAACTTTATATATATCAATAAAATCAATTAAAAAGAATACAGTGGACGCTCCAGTTGCGAACGTGATCCATGCGAGATGCACGTTCGCAACCCGCAGCGTTCGCAACCCACGTCTGCACGTCTGTGCACATGTGGGTTGTGATTCGGTGCTTCTGCGCATGCACAAAGCGTGATTTAGCACTTCTGTGCATGTGCGACCACTGAAACCCGGAAGTAACCCATTCCAGTACTTCCGGGTTTCGGCGGTCTGTAACCCGAAAAAACGCAACCTGAAGTGGTTGTAACCCGAGGTATGACTGTATTTCAAAACATACAAAAGTTAAAATGCTAAAACAGATTAAAATTATCCTCAACTTTCTAAGCATCTGGGTATCCGTGTCCAAACAACAATGTTTTTAGCAGCTGCCAAAAGTGTATGGTGGAGACCTCTGCTTGATCTCAATAGGCAAGGAGTTTCAAAGTGTAGTGAAGGACACAGTTGCTCCCAGTAGTGGTGCATGCCCTCTTGATACCTATGTCACAGCTCCTTACTTCTACGGAACATGAGAAGATCATGACCATATAAATGCATCCAGATTGGCTCCATTTCCCAATTCCATGTTCTGGTGCCAACTGGACTGGTAGTTGAATGTTCAACACTGGTGGTGGGGTAGCCTTCTACACCACAGCTGAATTAGCAAACCAGGAGCTTTTGGGTGTGGGAGAGGCCAACAGGCAACAGAAGGGATTGGCTAGGTGCTCAGGAGTAACAGCCTGGGGTTGCTACTACTGCCCCTGAGAATCTGCTGCTGAAGGTTGCCTCACTCTGTCCAAGAGTCGAACAGGCCCTGTTGACAATACTCAAAGTAAACAGTTGGGTAATGCTGAGGTAAGCTTTGCATGCTTGTATTTTTCCTCTTTAGTCAGAATGTTTGTGACCATTCTGTGACTTCACACCATTTTAGCCAATCAGTGTTAAAGGAGCAGACCCATCAAATAATGACAGGCAATTATTCATTTATTGTATATGTAAGATTCTCAATATAATATTGTTCAAATTCATGGATTTTCTGCCATTTTAAATAAAGAAAATGGAAAGGCAGTATAAAAGAGAGATTTAGCAGTTTGCTCCTTAAACTAGAAGAGTGAGGCACTCAGTACCTCTGCCAATTAAGACTGTGGATTGCTGGATTAACCTCTATCTTTCAACTGAGTGCTCAGTGTTTGCTCTGGAATTAATCCAGATCCATGGAGCTCGCTAGCCCCAGATAGCAATTGTGCTAGGGTGATCATACCATAAAAGTCATATGCCTTGTTGCAAAAACTGGGTAAGTTTTTTCCTCCTTATCCTAAAGAGACCTGCTAGAACAGGGGTGAGGAACCTCAGGCCTGGGGGCCATGTTTTATTTTATATTTTATGCTATGTTATTTCTATACCTCCCTTCATCCAAGGATCAGAGGGCAGTTTACAATATAAAAAACACAAAAATACATAATATAGTAACAAAAACAAACAATAACACCCCATGCCACACCCCCATCACCAGGGCTGCTCCATGCCTGCGGGAGTGCTTTTGCCTAGTTGGAATATGTATTTAAATGGTGATGGTGCCTTTTGCTTGTTCTGATGTACACATATGTAATCCAATGGAACATGGGATACTACAGCCCAACAATCTGTCTAGTTCAGTATTGTCTACATGGTGCTGAGTCGGATCAAAAGTTCATCTAGCTTAGTATTGTCTACTACACTGACTGGTGGTAGCTCTCCCAGGATTTTGACCAGGAGTCTCTTCCAGTCCTTCCTGGAGTTGCTGAAAATTGAATCTGGGAGCTCCTGCATGCAAAGCAGATGCTGTATCACTAAGTGATGGCCCAGTTTAGAGGAATCAACCCCCCCCCCAATATATATATATAATACATAAACCAAAACACAGCTATCCTCTGAATTTTGTATTGCAGTTGTTCAGCAACAATAGGAATGTGCACAAAAATGAGTACATGAGGGGACAGTGTGCATCAACGTGCATATATTAGTAAAAGGAACATACCAATATGCATTATATTAGAAACAGGGCTGACCCAAGACATTGTGGCATATGAGGTGAACCACAAAAGAGTGCCTCCCTCCACACAGGCACCAAGGAAGTAGGTGAGAGTAAAGACCAGGGGGAACAGGAACATCAGGAACAGGGGGAGAGGGAAATCAAATCAACCTTACTGAATGGTTGAACTGGGATTCAAAAGCTATCAAGGGAAGGAAAGGGGCCCCTTCAGAATCATGCTGGGTGAGTAAGGACCTCGGGAGACCCCAGAGGGCAGCCCCCACCATTTCCTCCCTAGGGGTGGGGGGAGACCAGAAGTGCCTCCTACTCACTGTGAGGCTGCTGTGGAGGCAACATGGGGTGGGGCTGCCAAGGGGGCAGCTACTCTGGTCTCCACGGCAATGGGCAATGCATTCCTTGGTGGCTGGATCTGCAGCCCCAGTGAATCTTGCCACCTGAGACAATCACCTCACTTTACCTCATAAGTGAGTTGGCCCTGGTTAGGGGGGGGAAATGTTTGCAAAAACTGCATATTAGGAGTAATGGGTATGGAAGTGTTTGTGAATTATGTGGACTTAAAAATAAAACTCTGACGTGATTTGGAAATGTGACAAACTGAATTTAAGACTAGGGTGTGGGGGTGAGAAACTGGGGTTGAGAGAGTCATCCCTCCCCAGATATGATTTGGAGATGGGCATTAATACTTCCATAAGATGGAATCTAACATAATCATGTCACAGATTTTGCTGTGGGGGTGGGAAGGTGTGGAAGAAAGGATATGCATTTATATTAAACTTGTCAGACTACATTGTTACCCTAAGTCTCTCTCTCCTTCTCTCTTTCGCTTTACCAAAGCCATCTGCAAGTCCTGACATTTCAGCCATACTGTTATTTATATATGCATTTACGGCTGCCACCTGCTTGTAAGTTGACTCTTGCAGTAAACCGGTAGAGTTCCCCTGTTTCAATATTCTTTGACATTTTACTATAACTACAGAGCTGGCCATTTCTCAGCTTCCAGTTGCTCTACAGCCGCTCTTGAATTATATTGCCTCGGTAATAGAATAAAGATATTTCTCCACTATAGTACTACCCCCCCTTTCCATTCCTCCCCCCCCCCCATACCCAGATGGTACAAATCGCTGCTGGCACATGTAACAATTACAGCACAGCTTCTGCTGCTTAAATGAACCCCCATAAACCCCACAGAGTTAGATTAGATTAGGGAATTGGGAGGTGAGCAGGAGTCTGGCCAGTGATCTCAGCTGAAGCGGATAAGGATTTAATATCATCCATATATCGCTCTGATAGGATGCATGCAGTATTTTCAAAGTAATGTTGAGCACCCTGGCTTTTGACATTCTGTCTCCCCACACCCCCTGGAGAAAGACAAAAGCAAGGGGGAATCAGCAGAGCTGTAAAACCCAGTGAAGGAATTCCACAACTGCAACCAAAGTAGGCAGTTGATCATAAGTTTAAAGCTATAAAGTGTGTTTTCTTCTGCTGTCACAAGAAGAAAAACAAGCAAACTGGCGGGTGGGCTGGACAGAGTGAAGAGGTGGGTGTTGAATTTGGGGTACCCACTCCCCTGAATCTATTTTATTTCACTCCCAAGGCCATATGGTGATTTGTCTGGTCAAACATGGGCATTGATTGATTGATTGATTGATTGATTACACTTATATCTCACCTATCCCTAAAGAACTCAAGGTGGTACACAAGGGTTTCTCTGCTTTACAATAACCCAATGAGTAGGCTAGCGTCAGAGACAGTGACTGGCCCAAGGTCACCCAGTAAGCATCCTCCTGGTTGACTGGGGATTTGAACACAGATCTCTTAGGTTGTAGTCCAACACTCTTAACTGCAGCTAGTGCAGAATGCTGAGGCCAAGTTGTTGAGTGGAGCACCTCTGCTGATCAGTTACTGTGCTATGTCTGTCTTTTTGCTAACATACACAGTCCTGACCAATTCAGGACCAGGTTACCTGAAAGACTCCTGCCTCTGTATAGATCTGTAAGACTGCTTAGAGAAGGCTTCCTTAACCTCGGCCCTCCAGATGTTTTGGGACTACAATTCCCATGATCCCCAGCTAGCAGGACCAGTGGTCAGGGATGATGGGAATTGTAGTCTCAAAACATCTGGAGGGCCAAGGTTGAGGAAGCCTGGCTTAGAGCAGCAGGGGAAAATCTTCTCATGGCACCACACCCTACAGAATATAAGGACAATGATCCCCAAAATGGGCAGTTTTTGTTATTATGACTGTTCTGTTGAATGTCCTCTCTGAGAAACATAAAGGAACAACCATAAGTTGTAAAGGCTTCTCTTTCAAGCATTCCTATTTGTACTTTATAAGTAAATGAACAGAAAGTCCATAACTACATATGGTGATTTGGTCTAAGATGCTTCTACAAAAGAGAATGTATGCTATGAATTAATACACAACATAAATCAACACAGCAAATAAAAACCAACTTCTGTCACCAAAACCTCCTCCAATCAGGCCTAGAAGATGATACCATCAGGTATCTCCTTCCTTCCATTCTCATACCTCTGAACTCAACAAGGCTAACAGTGCTGATTTCTGCCTGCCTCCCCGAGAATTGAGCTACAATTCGGATGTCAATCACCATTTGTTCCCCTTATACACAATGTCCCAGATGTTGCATGTGTTTGAGGTATTGGGGAAAAACAACAGCCACTAGTGAAGGCCAACATGGTTTTCTGGTGCCCACCATTTTGTTTTGTTTGTTCTCAAAGGGTTCTGGAATGATGCGAACTTCAGGGCATCATGGGGGGGGGAACCAAATTGAGGATGCAGGGAGATTCCTGTCCAATGGAACTCTGCCACTCCCTAAAGTGGCAAAAAAATAAATAAAATAAAAAGTCCAAAATAGGACACTAAGGCACTCTGCTTAGAGAGCCTCAAGCCTGGCACTGGACTTCCCTTCTGTTCTACTCTGTTAATGATATACACACCACCCAAGCTCCCACCCTATAATATCACTACATGTAGAGGCAGAAGTACATCAAATGGAAGGAAGCCATTCAGGTATTTATCATGTTAAAAATTCAGAAAAGAACAGACCAAATTTATTCAAATAGAGTCAATCTGCTGCTTATTAAACACTGCCCTCTCATAAATTGCCAGGAATGCTCACTTGGTTCATCTTCACAGCTGTTTAATTTCTGTTTCAAATTCCAAGCAATGCAAAATGACTTGAGAAGTCAGGTTCTGCAGCTTAATCAGATAGAAAGATAGCTATAATGAAACCGTACCGGATACTACCATTTTGGAGATAGAGGGTTGTATCCAATGGTGCAGCTCCGCTTGCGCAACAGAACTCCATGTGCAGGTGGGACTTCTTTCTGCCCTGTCCTTTCCACTCCCATGTGCACCCTCAAAATCAGTGCCAAGAGCTGAGGGGTTTTCAAGATAAGATCTTGGGGGTACATGGGAGGAGGGGAGAAGAGGAAGGAGAAGTCCTGTTGCAAGAGCAGAACTGTGCTTCCACAGTACTGGTTACAAGCCAAAGCCTCTAATAATATGGAACTGTGAACTGTGTGACTGTTATATTCTGGTCCAATGCTGGAACCCAGCAGCAAGGCTGGATGATGATTACACTGGTTCCAATAAAGGCTGGAACCAGACTGATATCTATTATATATCTGCTCCCAGACTAACTCCTGCAGGCTCCAGCCCTTTGATCTTCAGAGCTTTTAAGCCAACCCTCTGACCTGGAGACAGACACTCCTCCTTCAATCCATAGTCTCCCTTCCAGTGCAAAACCAGGTACCTAGGAAGAGGGTGGATCTGGCACTGGTGGTCTGGGAGCCCTGACCCAAATCTGGTTCCTGATCTGCTGCTCCTGCAGTCTCTGTCTCTATGCCTAGATCTCTGCTGGGTGTGTCATAGTCCCGTACTGCCCAGTCACAGCAGAGTTCAATGGCAGGAGAGGCCAGCCAACCAGCCAAGTTTCAGGGGGATACTTGCCTGGAGGTAAAGTCTGTATGCAAGGTTCAGTCCAGTCCTAAGGTCAGGAGTATCTCAGTTCACGTAGTCAGATGGTTTGGGGGTCAAGAAAGCTGGGAGCCCAAGGTTACAAGAAGCAGCAAAACCAGGAATGACAAATGTTGTTTTCAGCAACCAATTGAGGCTGGAAACCCTGCTGAAGAAAGCTGGAGCCAGCTGTTACACATCAGGAGCAAGAAGGCTGATCAGCAGCAGGTGGAGTCACTCTGCCTTCTGCTCCTTCAGGCTGCTGCTCTGCAGGTGAAGCCAATTCCTGGCCCATGACAGAGTAACGGTTGGGCATATTAGCCAGCATTTGCTGCTGGTGACCAGACATTCCATTTGATGTTACTGGAAATTGAAATTTGCAGTCCACCCCACTGCACTGCATATATCCATTGCCCATCACCACACACACCTGGCCTATATATCTATTTTAATATGTATTTTCTCTCAAGAGTCTTACTTGAATGTATGGACCAGATGGGACTGGTGAGAGCTGTCAAAATAGCTAGAGGACCCCAAATTGGAGGTGGATGGTCAAAGGTGTGTTGAGAGAGCCTCTGCAGGCTCTGCAGGTTTTCAAGCAAGCAAGCCCAACAACTGTTTGACCAGATGAACAGTGTATAAAATAAAGATGTGCCAACTATGAGAAGCAATAACTCTCTTAAGCCACTGTCAGTTATCTTTTGTCTCCAGGCAAAAATCACTTAAAGTGAATCATTATATATATATATATATATATATATATATATATATATATATATGTGAGAATTTAAATGTACAAGGAATTCAGACTCATTTAACATAAATAAGCATATGCTCAATCCTGGAAGACCTAACTCATCCATAATAAATCAGGGCACTCAAACTCTTCCTGATGACTCAGCCCTCCTCTTCCAACAACTGACATCACAGCCATTATTCCATGCCAACCCTCATCATAAAAACAGATGCCCTGAAGGTTAGCACACTGTATGGCTGGAAAGAAGCAAAAGAGGAAAGTGTGGATCCAGAAACTATTTTGTGGTGCATGTGTCAGGTCCCATTTCCTATGCTACAAGAGCACAGGCGATGACTATGTAGCTTCCTGAAGACAGAAGAGGAATTCAATTTAGGCCACAAAATACATCCGCTTAATTGAGAATAAGGATGCATTCAGATATGGGGAATAGTGTGTTTGTCTTCTGGTTTATAATGCTAGCACTTCCAACTCACCTTTATAATGTTTCTTTCACATGACAGTACTTGTTGCTTTATGAAACTGTGGCTTTTTGATGCGTTACTCCCAAACCCTGTCCACATTTGTGTCCTTATCCCACCTCCTGCCCCATGAAAACGGCAGGGAAGAACTGTAGGCTGGTACACTGCCCCAAATTTTGTCACTTCACTCCTGCAATTTTCTGGGTTAATGGGATTGCAAATGGAAGCAATTAACATGGAAATGAGCGCCAAAGTTGCACTAGATTCTGCTAGATTTCCAGAAATGGCTTTTACATCATGTGAAAGCTCTAACAGAAATGCAGAAATTAACAACTGGGGAAACGGAATAAACTGCTATGTGAAAGCAACCTAAGCCTCACTGAACTTCCTTCCGAGGAGACATGCATCAATTACACGTTCAAAATCAGCCACAATAAATGTGCATAGGAAGGTATGCATTGACTTGAGCATCAAGATGTAGGCTGCCATTTGTAGATGTGCTCTTGGTAAGAACTAGGCTGATGAGCATTCTCAATGATCTAGAGCTGATACATTCCCTCCATCCATTAACTGAGAGGGAGCATGATGACTGAGGGGAGCAGAATAGTGCCTGACAACCACTGACTCTTTCTCAGGCAGGACACTTTGCATCTGCAACCTTTACACCAAGTCACCGTGTGGTCTGGGTACCCACCCAACAACCGGCTATCTATGTTCCTAGTGATCAGATTGCCCCCAGTCCCCTAGCGGAATTTCCTTGGTGCAAGATGTTGGTGTTTGTCCCCCAAGAGATGGGTCCCTTCTAAGGGATCATTTCCCTCTCATTCCCCAAGGCCCCCTTCTTCCATTGCAGCTTCATCCTGGGACGTCACATCCCTCTAAGGCTCATCCAGCAACTTCTCTGGCTCTCTCATCTTCTCCTGGTCAGCTACCCTCCTCGTGAGAATGGTCAGGTAGTCCTACATAGCACAGCTTCTATACCCCTTCTGGCTTTCTACCTGCCTGATTTTTATTGTTGTTTTGGTGGACAGGGAGTACAGTCTGTCCTGGCCCTTCTGCATCACTCACACAGCTGTCTAACTCACTTCTGATCTTGACACTTTGTCACTGAGGCAGAGATCCTCTTTGCTCATCCTTCTCCAATTAGGAGACATGCAGGCCAGAGGCCAGGGTACTGAGCAAGCGGCAGTAGGTAGGTAGTTGGTGCTTGAGGGGCTAGGAAAGGCACTCCCTGCATTTTCCTGTAACAATTGATTCAAACAGATGCTGCTACAATCACCCAGAGACCAATGAACATGGTGGTCATTTCATAGCTTGTTGTGTGCGTGAACCAAACCCAAGTGTTCTGGAAGGATGACACAAGCCTTTATTAAAGCTCTAATTCACACAGCAGTGGAGTTTCCTCTCTGCTTGGGTTTTCTTAAAGATGTTGGCTGTTCAGAGGTGAACGATCTGAGTTTGGTATTGCCTAAAGGTACTCGCCTTTGAGGGACAACGCTCCTGTTCTGATGGGCACCTTCCTTCCACTACAAGCACTTTGTGACAGCACTGATTCCCCTTTCTCCTTGCATGTCTGTCAAACCCACGGGAAAATGCTGGGTTTAAGTGTAGCCATAAGCAAGGGAACAGCAGAGAGAGCAGGAACAACGCAGATAATAGCAGGCTATTGAAACAAGACATAATAGAACGGATGAAGATGAATGAGGAGGTGAGGAGCACAACAAGCAATGTCAAGTGTGACCTACTTCAGTGGTGCAAATAGCATTTGCAAAGAGCCAGCATTTAATGGGGGGGAGCAGAGCTCATGCCCTAAAAGCCTTAAACTGCAGCACCTCATTCATTAAATCAAAGAGAGCTAATACAAGCAAAGAGTCCATTTAAATATATGTGTTTTTTTAAGCTATTCATCCTAGACTCTTAGGTGGATATGTTTTTTTTAAGGCATGCCTGAAGAACACAGGTTTCTGCTGTTGTTATTAATTCCTATATGAAACAATCTGACCCACATCTCTAGGTGCAGATCAGAACTTAGCTAGGCACGGGGTTATTTGCGTGTTGGAAGCTGGAATGCACAGAAAATACACAATGGCTATTTTGAGATAAAATACACATGAGGCAGAGTGATGTAGACTCCAGCCAGGGAACAGCGGGTGAGCAGGATGCAGCAAGACAGAACAATGGATTGACCTGCACATCCCAAGATCTGCAACGTGCATCATGGAAATGTTTGTTATTATTTTCTTTTTTAAAAATGCTATGCCAACTCCAGGCTGGTGCTGCTGAGGGAGCCAAAACCAAGTGCTTTTCAAGGGTTTGAGATGTTCAGGATCCAATTGATCCATGGGGAGCTCAGCTCCCACTGCCCCATCCCCCAAATACCTCTTTTGGGGCCCTACCCTGGCTAGCAATTGCCAACAGGTACACAGCCAGCTTCAGTGTTCCATCTGCCATGCTTTCCATGGCCACAGTGGAAACCTTCATAGTCTCCCCCTGGCTTGACTGGTAGAGGCCAGTGGACCTCTGACATATCCTAACCTCCTCCAGCAACACAGAACCAAGGGTTAGGATGGCTTTCCAAGTACACATTTTATGTAACGTATGCACATTTAAATATATATGAGCATACATCTCTTTGAATACAGATTTTGAGAGGAGGGTTATGGACTACCTCTACTGTCAGAGGCTGGAAATCACAGGTGGGCACAGTGCTCTTGTGCTCACTTCCAGCTTGCAGGGTTTCTGAGGCATCTGGTCAGCCCCTGTGAGAACAGGATGCTGGAGTAGATGGGATACTGATCTGATCCAGCAGGCTTGTCTTATATTCTTAGGATTTTGTTCTTTAAGTGTGTCATCTGATCTTCATCCTGTTTTGTTAACCATGTTCAAAGTGGTTAAGAATGCTGGGGCGGGGAGGGGGGAATGTAAACATTTCTGAGCACAATTCAAAGACTTGGTGCTGACCTGTAAAGCCCTAAACAGCCTCGGCCCAGTATACCTGAAGGTGCATCTCCACCTCCATTGTTCTGCCGGACACTGAGGTCCAGTGCCAAGGGCCTTCTGGCAGTTCCCTCACTGTGAGAAGTGAGGTTACAGATAGGTAGCCGTGAGAAGTGAGGTTACAGGGAACCAGGGAGAGGGCCTTCTTGGTAGTGGTGACAGCCCTGTGAAACGCCCTCCCATCAGATGTCAAGGAAATTAACCCAACCAGATGGATGGGGTATAAATAAAGTATTATTATTATTATTATTATTATTATTATTATTATTATTAGCAGTGTGTTCTAATGGCATAATATCTCCATATAAAACACAATAACACAGGTGGATGCCTGATACTGTCAGACCATTAGTCCATCTAGTTCAGTATTGTCTGCACTGACCTGGCAGCAGCTCTCCAAGGTTTCAGGTAGGGGCCTCACCTAGCCCTAACTGGAGGTCCTGGGGATTGAATCTGGGGCCTTCTACAGGTGCTCTACCTCTGAGCTTTGTAGCTCTTCTTCATAAAATTCAGCAGAGCTTTCTACAGAGAAGGTTTTGGGTTTGACAAAAATGGGAGCTCCTTCCAAGCCTGCCTACCTATTACATGATGCATTTATCCAACCCAAAATGTATTTGAGATTTTAAAATGCAGCCAGGTGTCCTACAAATTTGCAGGCAAGCTAATAAACTCAAAGCAAACTGTATGCTGGCTAAGTAAGCATTTAGCTCAATACATGACATTATTAGGGACAGCCAGATCTGACAATTCTGGTTTCTCCCAGTTTTTCATTATTCCAATTTTGACTTCTTCACATCAGTTTGGAATTATACATGCGCGCTCTCTCTCTCTCTCTCTCTCTCTCTCTCTCTCTCTCTCACACACACACACACAAACACAAACACATTAAAATTCACCTGCATATTAGTGCAATTTCTGCTAACATGCATGTGTCCAATTATGCTTACTGCACAAGTTTTCCCCCCGAAAACAACTTCCTGTATTAAAATGCATTTTGTATCCCCCCCCCCAATTTAAGTATTTATACATACATTTTACCCTAGTATAGTCTGCAGAACCACTCTATAATATTCAGGAAAGTGTAGATTTTTAAGGAAATCCTTCAAAAAAATCATTGGAGGGAATCCTTTGGTTTGCCTATTGTTTCAGGAAGCCCAAATTAGTAAATTCTCCTTTAAATGCAAACTGAGCCAAACTTCTTAATCCCATCACCAAGGAGAAATACAGGAAGCTGCTTTACCCTCTATCTCAGTATTGCCTACACTGACTGGCAGAAGCTCTCTGGGTTTTGTTTTGTTTTCTGACTAGGGTCTTTTCAGCCCTAACTGGAAAAACTTGGAATTGAACTTGGGACCTTCTGCATGCAAAGTAGACACCTTGCCACTGAACTATGACGTTTATTGGATGCTGAGTCAGATCACTGGGCTATCTAGCTCAGTATTGTCTACACTGACTGGCAGAGGCTTTCCAAGGTTTCAGGCAGGTAGTCTTTCCCGTTCCTACTTGGAGATGCTGGGGACTGAACCTGGGACCTTCTGTACACAAAACAGATTCTCTGCAACCGAGCTACAGTCCTTCCTTTATTGGACGCCATCAATCCTGCCGGTGCTTTTTCTTTTTAAAGACACACCAACCTACTTTCTGAATGAGACTGTTAATTAATGTTAAACTTGTAGGGCTGATCAGGCAGTTAGCGCCTCTTCTTTGTAACACACTTTCTATAATGTCGCTTTATAGGAGGCAGCAGTTTAGGCAGGCAGGCTGGTCCACCTGTTTCCTCTGCTTTGATGCTCGTTTCATTTAATGCTTTTGATGGAAATAGCGTGTGAGATCAGGATTAAAACTGCACCTTTGCGACCACTATAAAGAAGAAAAAGAAAAAGCAACCGGGAACTTCATTGGTCTATAAAATGGGATTATTTCTCTTTCTCTTGCCGACAAAGAAAGCTTGTTACATTTATTTGCACTTTTCGGCTCCCTCCCCCCCCCCCTTCCCTCTTGTTTGTTGCCGATACACGTCTATCAGTGAGCAATGAGTAATATACAAAACGCGCTGGCGCAAATGTCAGTTCTGTTGAAACAAAAGGGACTCAGCCGCAGAGGGAGAGCAGCCATTGATTTCGCCTCAATCCATTCAATGCCAGATTTCCAGTCCGCTGCGCGGATGTCAGGGAGTGATGCAAAATCCTATAGAAGTAACTGAAGCAGTGAAGGCTTATTAAATTTGTTAAATGATGTGAGTGTGTGTGTGTGTATAAAGAATGAGGCACTTTGCGGAATGCAATCAAGACTGCTGAACAGGCGTTTTCATACTGCGAAGGCTCGTGCAGAATATATAAGCTGGAGAGAAATCTATTTAATTAATAGAAAACAACATCTTGTTTGTAATCTTCTTGCACAGGATTAATTTGAGGCAAGGTCCACGCAGATTTACACAGAGGGTGGTCAGTGTGCTATAGCAGTTCAATTCCCTACTTATTGCACACTAAGATCAGCATACACTAAGATAGCCATATCAGGCTATTCCTAGAAATGTACAAAGCATATTTATTCTGAGCATTGGTCCATCTAGCTCAGTACTGTTTACACTGACTGGCAGCAGCCCTCCAGAGTTTTAGGCAGGGCTCATTCCAAATTCTATCTGGAGATGCCAGGAACTGAACTTGGGACCTTCTGCAAGTAAATCAGATGCTTCCACTGGGTCACTTTCCCCTGTGTTCACTCATAAATCCATTGTGTCTTATTTTCACATTAATTTGTGAGGGTCCTTTGGATCAGATTTTGTTGGGGTGCCCAGCAGGCTGGAGGAAGAAGAAGAGAAACTGAAAGTTCAATTACGCTAGAAGGTCTCTGCTGCACAGTCAGGCAGATGTCGCCAAAGAATGTTAGTTTAGTCAGTGTGGAAAGGAGAGTATTGTGTGTTTGTGTGTTTTTCCGTGTGTGTGTTGTGTTGTTTTTTTAAAGGAAACAGGCTGTGATGCCTGTTTCCTAAAACAGATTTCCATCCAAAACCGGATGCCAATGTGGTGTTCTCTAGATGTTTTGGACTACAACTCCCATCAGCCCCAGCCAGCACAGCAAATGGCAGTAATGATGGGAAATGTAGTCTTTTAACATCTGGAGCGCACAATGTTGGCTACCCCTGCTCTAAGATAATAAGACCCTCCTGGATCAGGCCATCTACTTCAGCATCCTGCTATCACAATGGCCACCCAAATGCCTGTGGGAAGCCCACAAGCAGGATCTGAACAAAAGAACACTCTTCCACCATGCAGCTTCCAGAAACTGTTATTCCTAAATCTTACCACCTCCAACCATCTAGGAATATCATAGCCATTCTGGGTAGTGGCCATTCCTGCATTGCAGGAGGTTAGACTAAATGACCCTTGAGGAACCTTCCAGCTATACAATTCTATTATTCTATAGCCCTCTCCCCCGTGATTTTGTATAACCCTCTTTTAAAGTAATCTAGCTTGGTGGCCATCACTGCCTCCTGTATATCCACCTCTATGATGTACAACGGAAATGCTGATATTTAATCATTAGGAAAGTCATTTGAACTTTGCTTCCCGCCCCTGACAAATCAAATCCCTCCACGGCCTCCGTTCTGCCTGCCTCCCCCTGCTTCGTCAATCCGGCCTGCGACGAGCCACCTCGTCTATTAGAAATCAGGTCTTACAAATCCCCGCTGACAAGTCGGACAACAATCGTGCTCTCGTGAAAGATTAATGGCGCAACCCTGCACTCTCTGGATGCACACTCGCTTAGAGAAGCCAGTGCAAACCCCATCAAAAATTTAGCAGAACCCCTGCTTCATCTGTTTAGGCCCGAAGCTAGTTACAGGGACAACTCATTAGGGACAAGCTCATTAAATCCAACCCTGGAGCGAAAGCAGTTTGCAAACCCCCCTCATCTTTATTCACTTTCACCTAGCCATTCGTGTTGTGAGTGTTTTCCTTGCACAGGGTCTTCTAACAGCATCGTAGAAGATGGAAGACTCTGGGTTTCCCATGTATGCACACTCGACGTAGGTGTGACCAGGGTTTGACAAACACAGTTCCTTATGTCTGTCAAATCAAATGCCATTTTCATGTGAGAAAACCTGTGTTGATTTTGTCCTCAAAGACTATGTGTGTGAGAGAGAGAGGGAGAGAGAGAGGGATTAAAGTGGAAGCCCCGGTAGGTTCCCAGGCTAATCCTTTTTGGTTATATTATGAGAAAGAATCGTTCCTGTTCATGACGCCCCTGTCAAAACGCAGGACAAAGAGGTAAATTCAAAGTTAATGATATATTTTACAGAGGGTAATGTGGCTCTGTTCACACAGCAAGGTGAACAGCTCCCTCTTGGTTTCCAGATAGCCCAAACACCAAATGAATAAGGTTGCCAACTTTCCTTTGCATCCCCTGCAGCTGTGACTTTAAATGCTGCCTTGATCTGAAGGTGGTGGCGATTACCTTCATGCTGTGAAAATTCCTCCTGCTGATTCCTGCAAATCAAGCTGCTACTCGGGACGCGGGTGGCGCTGTGGGTTAAAGCCTCAGCGCCTAGGACTTGCCAATCGAAAGGTCGGCGGTTCGAATCCCCGCGGCGGGGTGCGCTCCCGTCGCTCGGTCCCAGCGCCTGCCAACCTAGCAGTTCGAAAGCACCCTCGGGTGCAAGTAGATAAATAGGGACCGCTTACTAGCGGGAAGGTAAACGGCATTCCGTGTGCTGCGCTGGCTCACCAGATGCAGCTTGTCACGCTGGCCATGTGACCCGGAAGTGTCTGTGGACAGCGCTGGCCCCCGGCCTCTTGAGTGAGATGGGCGCACAACCCTAGAGTCTGTCAAGACTGGCCCGTACGGGCAGGGGTACCTTTACCTTTACCTTTAAAGGCTAGTTTCCACAAACATTGCTCCACTTCTCTCAATGCTCCACTGAGGCAAGCAAGTGGCATTATGGGAGTTCAATGGCACATTCCAGACAGGCAAAAACACTCAGGATGTGGCCTAAGGAGAGTCCCAAAGGCCAGATAGAAAGACTTGGAGGGCCACATCTGAGCCCTGTGCCAGAGATTTCCCCACCCTTGAACTTCTCCAAAAGTTGCAGTGCAGGATTCAGCCCCCCTCCCCCCAATATCAAAATACGGTCTGAAATTTGGAAAGTGTGTATAGGAATAAGTATTTTGAGGGAAATATATTTAGAAACACACATTTCCTAACAACTCTTGACACCCTTAAGAACCACACTTCCCAGAATTCTTTGGGGAAGATTATTTAAAGTGGTGTTGTGGACATCTCTCTGTCTCAGGAGACAATAGAGTACGCCTCCCGGGGTGAAGACAAACTGCTGCGTTAGCAGCACCCAATTGACTTCCTCAGAGCACAAGTCTGGGTAGTATGTATGGAGGTATTGGACTGCCCAGATGACAAGACCCCCCTCTTGGCCTTGCTGATGTAGTCCAAAGGAAATCAGAGCAATATGTCTGGCATCAGCTTGGCTGCAGGAGTTGCTGGAAGGAGGCCTACAAGGCACTATACAGCCATGTTGGGGACGCCACTCCAAATTTGTATAGGGTTTACTCCTTAGTCTTTTGTCCTCCCAAAGAAAACCCAAAGGCAACAGAGGTTTAGGATCAGAGTTTTTCCTCTCCTAGACGGGCAATCTTCCCACGTTGATGAACCCCATCTGTCCTTAACGTCCATCTAGAGCACATGTAGAAACCCCCTCCTTGACTGTTGGACCCACAGTTGGTCACGCCACTCAATCCACCAGAGTCTGCCTTCACATGCAGGGGAAGTCCCTAACTCACTGAGGGTTTGAGACCCATTAGATACCCTCACCTGCTTTAGCCTGCCTGTCGAAGCCATTTCCCAGTGTGTGGCCACCTGTCCCATGATGACAGCTTCTAGGAGCCACAGGTGAAGACTGAGTGCAAGGTGGGGACCAAAGGTGGACAAACTACCCCAGAAGGAGCATGACATCTCCCCCAGTGCTTTTTCTTTGCCAATGTAGCTGAGACCCTGGAAACAGTGGGGATGAAATCTGGAGCCTTCTGCATGCAAAGCAGGTGCTGCACCATTGAGCTATGGCCCTTCCCGAGTTTTCAGAAAGCACATCCACTTATTGCCTATATATCTGAACATATTCAATTATAAGAAAATAATCTGACAAACCAACTGAAGGCTCCTCTCATGTTGTTGATGGGTGCAAAAGAAAAGATATATTCCAGAGTGGCTTCTGTTAACAAAAGTCCAGTTGCCCAACATCCAAGTGTAAAGGAAAGCAAACATACCATGACTGAATTGGAAGGTGCAAACAGGGAAGGGGGGGGATTGCTCCCTTTTCTCAGCAGTGGCCCCTCAAAGAGGCTCTTTCCCCAAGCTGCAAACGCATGGCTACCATTCCCCCACATCAAAGAAAACTGGGGACAAATGAGGTCACGAAATTGGGGGGAAGAGAAGACAACATTTCATCTCAGCCCTAAATTAACAGAGCAGGATGCTCGGAACACCTCCCCCTCCCTCCCCAGAAGGAGTTTTGTCCACTAGGGCATGCTGATTTCAATGGCCTGGAGCGACACCTTATTTTCATAATGTGAACCTTCCATTCTGCTTCCTCTTGTATCAATTTGAAGGAAAACGACTTGGATGCTAATAATCTGCTAGCCACAATGCAGCGTTTAGCAGCTATCCAGAACATAGATCATTTATGAAGAATTTATGAAAATAAAGATAACTCATAAAAGAAAACAATGAAACAACATTAAGTATGCAAATGGCAGGTTTTTAATTCTAATTAAATCTTATCGGAAGGGAAGCTTAACAAGCTAACGCATTGTAACAGAAATGTGTTAAAGGAGAGGCAAGCAAGCTTTCCCTAATGCCAGATTCCACCCCACCGCCTTTGCAAGCAGACATTTTAGATTCTAATTTAAGTCCTTTCTTTTCTCAAGCCAGTTTTTTTTTTAAGAAGAAGATAACATTCAGCTCTTACATATGCATGCGAAGTAAAGCCTATTAGAAATCAAATACGGCGACATCAGTGGAACTTTTGGAGGTGGGGAGATTAATTGTTTCTTTAAAACAAGAGAGAGCGAGAGCAGAATTTAATAATTCTATTTGTGAGGGTATTAAGGCAACATAAACACCACTGGAATTGAAGGGGGGTGGAGAGACAACTACGAAACAAATGAGAGATAATTGGAAATTAACCCCTACAAGGAGGGCTGTCAGGATTCAAGCCAGTTTGGAAACTGTGGGTGGTGCTTGCTGATAAGAACAGAAGAAGAGCCCTGCTGGGGAATCAGGCCAAAAGGACCCCACTTTGCCCAGCATCCTGTTCTGACAGTAGCCACCTAGATGGCCCAATGAGAAGCCCACCTGAGTACCACAGCAGCACTGTATCCACTGTATTCAAAAGCATACTGATTTTGGACTACAGCCACTTTGACATAGCATCAGTGTGAGGGTTATCTCACACTCTCCAGTGCATCTTATACTTATGATCCTTATTGCAAAATGGCCAGTCTTTGAGGGATGGGGGGTTTGTTGCCCAAGAGCTCCCTATCACCTATAAGTGCACAGCCTGATGTGACTGAATCCTGCCCCAAAATAATGGCAATCTGGAAGTGCCCTGTGTCAGTTACAAAGGGTACAATTTAATCATAAGAACAGAAGAAAAGCTTGCTAGATCATGCCAGTGGCCCATCTAGTCTGACCCGATGCCCGTGGGAAGCCCCACGGCAGGGCTTGACCATAACAGCAATCTGTACACCTGCAATTCCCACAAACTGACATAAAGAGGCATACTGCTCTCCCCAAAATGGAGGTACAACTTAGGCATTATATTTAGTAGCTATTGATGGTGGGGTACTTGATCACAGAGGCTGTGTAGGGACCTATACCAGACCAATACAATAAGTTCTGCACATAGCATAACCACATAACAGATGGAATTCATTATCTTCTTTTTTTGAAGAAGAAAAAAAGGTTAGACAAATTGATGGAATACAGGTCTACCACTGCAATTAATGCCCAAGATCACTGACTTGAACCTCAGTTTTCAGGTGCAGTACATCTCTGAAGGTCAGGCGGTGTTGTGTCAAAATGTGCCCTGCCATTTTTCCAAAGTTTTCTTTCCATGCAAAAGAGACTTACATCCCCCCCCCCCCGCGCCTCATTCTCAGGGCACTTTAGAATGTTTGTGGCTGCAGTGTCTTTTGTTGCAAGGCATCTTTTTGTGCATCTTTTTGTTTCCAGTAAATGTTTCTTCAGCACTCTGCAGCCTCCCCAGCTGCCTGTGCTCTCTGATCTGAAAAAGTCCCATCATGATAGCTTTAACTGAAGCATCAGAAGCCAGGGAACTGCAGAGTGCAAACCCTGGCTGTTCACATTTCCTTATCTGAAAAAAGTCCAATGGGATATATTTAACTAAAGGGTGGGAACCTGGGGAGGCTGCATAGTGTGTAGACACCGAAAGAAAGGACACCCGCAAACATGCATGAAGTAAGGTGTGACAAAAATCCTAAACCCCACCAAAATGTTTCCTGGCCTGAAGAAGTGCCACACATCCCATGCCTATACAATATTAATGACTGTTTCCACCTCTGTGAACCAACTCTCATATTTGTATATTATATTTATTGGTTTTTTAAAAGCAACAACAACAATTAAATGATGGACTGTACCCAATGATAATCCTACTCAGAGTAGACCCACTGACATTAATGGACATGGCTCCATTAATTCCAACATGTCTACTCTGAATAGAACTTAGTTGGACACAACTCTATGGATTGATTGTGGGTCTTTTTGAAGTTCTGCTTATATGGAAAGACAGGGTTAAAACTATTTAAGTAATGTTAAGTTGGCTGTCTCAGGTCACCTAGTTCACAGGGACCATGATGCGTCTGGCCTATTATGTCTTTAAACAGGCTTAAACTCCTCACAGTTGAATTGGCCCATCTAACTCAGGACTATTTTATCTGGATGGCAGTGACTCTCCCAACCAGAAATCTTTCACATCAGCTCCTACCTGATCCTTTTTAACTAGAGGTGTCAGGGATCAAACCTGGGACCTTCTAAATGCAAAGAGAAATGTTCTATCACTTTGCTGTGCTCCCTCTTCTGAACAGGTGTCCCTACAGAGTAGGAAATCATAGCTGGGCGTGAATATTTTTTGCTTCCGTCCCCAGAAAGTTCCAAAAGGGAACATAATGATTACCCCACTGGGCAAAACATAATTTCATTAAACTTTGGTAGTGGCAGAATGATCAGCTGCCCCCACTGTTCTTGGTAAGGAATCTAAGCAAACAAGTGATTCATATAAGGCGTACTTCTAAAATGGCTTTCTCCCACTTCTTAGCCTGCCCCCAGCTTTTATTTTATTCCCAGGGATACATCAAGAGCTGGGGGAGAATTCATGCAGTATAGATCAGTCGGCCATTGACAGCACTTCACACTTTGACAAGCTGCTTTGGCTCTGTTTAAAGTCTGCAATCGGGCCTCGCCCATCAAGGCCATGGCTATTGAATTATTGACAGTCTCTTGCTGCGGTGCGAAAGGGAAGGGAGCGCCATAACCTCGGCTCAATAAAGATGAAATGGAAACCCTCTCAGAATCTTGCTTTAGCACGTTAAAGGAGTTTTAATGGGCTGGTTTAAAATGCAGGAAGAGAATGCATTAGGGATGATTACATTTGCCATGACTAAATACATGTGCATGAAGGAAAAGAATTTTATGACTGAGCAGGTAGAGGAGAGATGCGCCGTCTTCGTCTCCCATCCTGCTCTAAACCTGTAACAGAAGGGTTGGTTAGAGCCCTGATGGGGTAGAATTAGTTATCTCGCAGAATCACATGGAAAACAGAAACAGGAGCAAAATTGCCCATGCTCGCTTATTTGTCCCATGTCTAGAATGGAAATGTATTCTCAAATTATGATTGTGGTTGCTTGTGCGGGATACAGTGATGGCCACAAATTTAGGTGGCTTTAAAAGAGGATTAGACAAATTCATAGGATAATGCTTTTGATGACTACTAGGCTTGATGGTTATACTCAGTACTGTGTCTGAATGCCAGTTGCTGGAAACAACAGAAGAAAGGTTCTTGGGCTCAGGCGTCCCATAAGCATCTGGTTGGCCACTTTTAAAACAGGACACTGGACTGGATGGGCCAGTGACAGTTATTGAGAAACTTTTAGAAAGGGATTGGAGCTGGAGTACCCCAAAATGCCAACACTGCCTGACACCGCCCTCAAAATTGGTCGGAGATTAGAACAACAAATTGTTTATATTACTTCAATCCATCTCAAAACATTATTTTTCAGATTTTACACTATATTCTAGTTTTGTTCCATTTTTATGTGTATTGTGATTTAGTATACATTATTTGTAGTTTGATTAGTTTGCTGTATTATTTTATTATTTTGTGTGTTATATTGTTTTTTCAGCAAATCAGCTATTGTGCAATATGGAAAATTTAATTTTGGGTGTTTTATTGCTCTTTTTGGAAAAGTGACGCTTGTTGCTCTTTGTGTTAAAAATTTAACAGCAACAACCACACACCCATCCACACACACACCCTCAGTATTGTCTAAATATTGCCTTTCCGTGGGGGGGGGGGAGATGGGTTTTGGTGCAAGAGCACCTCTGACCTTACACCTGCCCTGCTGGGATGAGCATTCATAAGGCTTTGATGGGTGGAAAAGCCAGCTTTGAACTCTCATGCACACACACTCCTTAGAATTACATGGTTCTTCCCCAAAGAGGTGGAGAGGGAAGGGAAACCACTCTGCCAACGCTTTCTCTCACAATTTAAACAAATCATCTGCGAAAGGCAAGAATAATCATGAAATACAGCGAGGGTTTTACAGAGCAGAGCTGAAGTTTCTTACAAGAGATTTCTAACCATGATGGCTGTGCTCTGCCTCCACAGTCAGAAGCAGCAATGCTTCTGAATACCAGTTGCTGGAAACCAGAGCAGGGGAGAGGGCTCTTGTGTTCGGGTCCTGCTTGCAGGATTCCCACAGGCATGTGAGTGACTACTGTGAGAACAGGATGTTGGAATAGATGGGCCATTGCCTGATCCAGCAGGCTCTCGTTTTCTCTCCCCCCCCCCTTTCCTTCTGAAAAAAAAGAGGGCAATTTTTATTAGTATTCTCCCAGTACCCCCCCCCCCCCGTTCACAAGGCCATGGAAGGATGCGAAGTCTGAGCAGTTGCGGAGGATGCAAAAGGTTTCCCGGAGAGTTGATGCTATTGCCACTTCCAACAGCAACAAAACAAGCAAACGAACAACAAAAGATTCTATGATTCCGTGATTTTTGGTGGTGGCCGCCACCCCCACCCTCCAACAATGCCCTGGAATGATGTTAAGTCTGGGTCATTGTGGGGGACATACCCAGAGTTGGGCTCCTGCTCACTCTACTTGCCAACCCCACTGCGATCCCTTCATTAACCTCCTAGAGATTCCTCTTCCCACCTCCTACTACTAATCTTGCTTTTCACCTTCCCATTTCTTCTCTCTTCTATTCTTTGCACCCTTGTTTTACCTATGCCCCCCTCCTTTTGTGCAAACCCCACCTTGCACACCTTGCACACCCCTGCCCCCAATGGAATAACCTCCAGCATCTTCCTCCTTCCACACATTGCGGCTCCTAAGCACCCTTTCCACCTTGGGTCCAAGTGCAACATCTATAGGTCCCAAGCCATTACTATTTCATACACCCAGGGCTTCCAGATGTTGATATTTATATCCTGCTCACTTAGTGTGAGCTTGCTGTGCTGTAGTGATGGCTTGAGATACTATTATGGATGGGAATGGTTTTTTGGGGGAAATGTTTACAATGAGATCACTTTTAGTTATTCTTGCTACAGCTTGGCAACAATTATGTAAGTTGCCTTGGGGGTTTCCAGTATACAATGACACATAAAGAAGAACAAGATGATGAATAAGAAATTGTTGGTGCTTATAAGCAGCAGTAGCTATATTAAGCAGAAGCAGCTGATATCTACTGTCCCTCTGGAGAAAATCAGGCTACCCTACTCAGAGAAGATCTACTAAAATTAATGAACCTAAATTCGTCATATCCATTGATTTCAATGGGTCTACTCTGAGTAGGGCTAGCATTAGATACAACCTAATGTCTCCCTAATTTGCCCACAACAATTTTGTGCACAGCTCTGTCTGGACCAAAGAGAGAAGGAGCCCAACTATGTCCCTACTCTGACATTAGGTAAGCAGCTTTAAACCTTCAGGTTCAGGATGTGACCTAGCCTTCCAAATGACTATGGGAGACCCTAGCAGGAGAGGGTAAACATGTTAACAACACACTGGGACAAGACAGTCTACTCGCACCTCTGTGAAACTGCCTTGAAGATCAGCTATTGAAAATGCTAACAAAGGGCCACTGGAGAGCAGATAGCCAGTCTGCCTTGGGTAGCTGATTAATATTAAAAAATTCTGATTTTTCTTCTTCTTACATAATCTCTTTTCTTCTTCAAATTTATACCTGCCAAGATTTACTTGTCTTTTAATAGCTGATGTCAGGGAAGCAACACGCAGAAAATCCCCACCTCAGGACTATAATTTTGAACACAATGAGACGCGCATCAACTTGTCGCAGTGACATGTGGCAAATTATTCCACGTGGACTTCTAAAGTGCATCCTAAAAGCTTCAAAGTGTGTGTGTGTGTGTATGCGTGTGTGTAAAATAAGAATTCAAATTGATGATCACAGCTCTTACCCAGTCAATTCATCTAGTGTGACCCCCTCACTTTTCTTTCCACCATGGCTACACAGCCTTTGCTTCCCATCAAATCAACAATTCATGGGGAGAGGGAGAGGGAGAGAGAGAGAGAGAGAGTGCAAACCTTAACGACATATCTAAATTTGTGTCTGTTTGCTTGCGGAAGGATTATCTTTGCCTGTATCGAGCATTGTAAGTGAATCAAAGATGCTTCTCAGTAGTAGGAATTAGTCTCCAGACAAATATACAGAAGGACGCTTAGTCTGCCCTGGCTTTAATCGCTTCCAACTGGTTTGACTTATTCTAATTACATCCTTTATGTTATAAAAGCCATTTTTATGTTGCTGAGAAGCAGTTTCATTGCAAATACATGGATTCCACCACCCCCTTTTTTGCTGGGTTTCTGTTCCCATGTTGATTATGTAAATGGGACTCTCCAGTTTCCTCTAATTAGAAAAACACACTGCAGCAGCACATCAACCATTTTTAACATTAATAATACAGCGTTGGTGTCCTTTCACTGCACCTTTACATAATTTGTCAAAAAAGGGAAAGGAGAAAACACACACACACACACACACACACACCCATTAAAGCATCGTTTCCAACCGCTGTTAGAGCACTACAGGCAATTTCTCTCTCTCTCTCTCTCTCTCTCTCTCTCTCTCTCTCTCTCTCTCACACACACACACACACACACACACACACACACAAACAGAGTCGTACCTACTGAATGGATTTCAAATTGCAGAATGAAAGTATAGGATCTATACTGGTGGAATTACACTTATAAGGCTTGTTTAAGCCGAAAAAGTGAAGAATAAATTTGCAGTGTGTGGCGGGCGGGCGGGGGTTTAGAATAAATGAGACAATTAAGTTCCTGTGCCTAATTATGGCAATGACTGTGAGTGTGAGGAAGAAATATCCCTGTTGCAAAGAGAACATTTCTCTCTCTCTCTCTCTCTCTCTCTCTCTCTCTCACACACACACACACACACAAAACCTATTTTCAGTGTTATTAGCTCACACCATGAAATTACATTTGTCTATTATATTTAAGGTATTTATAGCCTACTTTTTGACACAACCTTTCCAAGTGGCCTTATAATGCATCTTAAGATCATAAGATCATAAAGGGAGGGCTAACCACAGCATAGCAGAGACCAATGAAATACCATGGCCTATGAATCTAAAGGCCACTGAATGCCCCATGTCTAGAAGGTGCTGAATGGCCAGTAAAATAGGTGCCCATCCAATGGGCGCAAAGGAGGGCAACATTTGCAGCTCATTCACCAAGTAGGTCCTCTGCATGATAATAAATATGGATGGGGATGTATCAAGTCACTGGCTCATCAAGCTCAGTATTACCTACATTCACAGTTGTACCTGGAGATGCCAGGGACTGAACCAGCAACCTTCCACATACAAAGCAGATTCTCTACCACTGAGCTATGGGGGATTTGTTGGGTCTGCTTGTTAACAGTTTTAGTTTGACACTCCCAAAATGTGGGTCAGAATGCTGTTCCCAGTCACACACTTCCGCAGATTTCACAATGAGTTTTCAATGCACAAGAGGCGTGCACAAAAATATGCATTTTATGACAAGATGAAAATGCATGCACAATGCAAATGTTACCAGGGAATACATCTGAAAACCTGCATACTTCAGGTAAAAAGGTGCACAGTGTGCAGAAAAAGTGTACACAAAATCTGCAAGCAGGACAGTGGAAGTAGAACACAACCATTGTGGCTATTTTATACAAATATAAAATACCTATTTAAACATATTTAAATAACATTTCATCACAAAATTTAGATTTAAACATGTATATTATCTCAATATATGCATACCTAAATGTATTTTATATTAAAATACACATTTTTAAAAAACAGCAGCTTGGTACATCTCTTTGAACTGTATTCCAACATCCAGAGAAATGTGAAGTCCAAAAGGTTATAGTGCCCTAAAAGAATGTAAGAAAAGCTTGCTGAATTAAACCAGTGGTCCATCCAGCCCAGCATCTTGTTCTCACAGTGGCCAGACAGATGCTTATGGGAAACTCTCAAGCAACACCCAAACACAAAAGCATGCTCCCCGTCTGGTATTGAAAGCATTGCTGTTTCAGACCATGGAGGCAAGGCATAGTCATCATGGCTAGTCACCACAGATAGTCTTCCAGTTCCCATGTTTTAATCCAGGAGGTGTAAATTAAGTCAATTTGTTTATTAATGTGGACGGAACAAAATTCTCCCTGTCTGTAAATATCACAGTGCTGCTGCTCCATTATACAATGCAACCTCATTCAGTTGAACCTTCTCTCATGGGGCAGCCTATAAAATGTTTTTCTAGCTCCATTAACCCATGTGACACTCTCCTAGGGCCGATTCACCCTTGTGTATTCATCGCTGCAACATCATGCGGTGACCCATCACCAAAGATTCAACACCATTAGACAGAACACCCATCAGTCCCATTCATACATTCAAAAGAAAATGTGAGGGCTTAGTCTGGTAAGAGACCTGCAGACATATGCTGGGTGTTCATAATTCCACCCCCAACATTCCCACTGAGAATATCTAAAGTGGGCTTGTACATGCAGTTGGCTAAAAGCACTTACAACACTCCTTTAAAAAAATCAAGAATCCTGCATTATTGGGCTTCGCAGTCACCAGGAGACTTGAAAGAGCATTCAGTTGAACACACTTGGGGAAGTCCCAAAGCTCAGTGATAGAGCATCGCATGCAGATGGAGAACCACTGCCAGTCAATGTAGACATTATGGGCCAAGAGTTCAAGTCAATATGAGACAGCTTCCAATGTTCTTAAGTTCAACCACAACACTCCTCCAGACCTGTCCAGTCAACCTAGAAAGATCAGAAGTGAAGCAGGCGTGCCCTGTATTTTTAGGAATGTTGGGGTTCTGCCTTGCATGTGAACAGCCAACCCGCTTCCTCAGGTTAAACCCACATATTCTATTTTGAATTCATAAGAAGGACTATGGTTTCAGACATGGTGCTTGTCAGTGTAGTTAGAGGGCACCATGTGGTTGGGAACACACACACACACAGACACAGACACAGACACACACAGACACACACACACACACACACACTTGGCAACCCTCCACTCAAATGAAGCCTTCAATGGGCACCTTCCTTGCATCTGGAATAGAAAGTTGTGTGTTGAAGGGGTCAAGGGTAGTCAAATTTGCTTTTGGAAATGAAGGCTTTGGGGCCTTAGTCCATCAAACCATAGAATTAGCGCTTAGATTAAGATTTCTGTAATAAATTTGAAAGCGTATGTGTGTCTGTGTGAACGTATGTTTATTTTAAAAAAGAAAACAGTTGTAAAACCTCAGCTAACAGAAAATAAGGATATTAAGCATTGTGGGCCATCAGAATGACATTCTGGAGACACCAGGCCTGCAGCATTGCCTGTAGGACACAGTATCCCTGCATCCCTGGACCTTCTGATGTACTTCTTGGCTCCAGGGCTTAATTTGAGCCAATGCTCACTGGAGACCAAGCCAGGTTCCTGAACAAATTGACTTCTGCTGATTTTTGTCTGCAAAGCGGCAGGCTGGAATTTCTGTTGTTGTTGTTAATGGTTTGCATTCTTCAGATGACTGATCTCTCGCTTCATTTCAATGACCCTTCCAATACATACACAACCTTGTTATAATTGCTATTGTTCTGTGCTTTGAATACTTCACTTTCAATTTAAAGACTACTCCAGCCCAGGGCTTCCCAGTGTTTGGGTTCACAGACCACCAGCGGGCCATTAACTTTATTCAGCAAGTCTGCAGCGTGATTTTGCTTTGCTACACGTATGCGTGAAGAATGGTGTGTTGTCCCTGTGTGTATAGAACAGGGACACAGAGGCTGATCTTTTACTGCTTAGAACTCAGTGGTAGCTTGGAAGGTGAGTGGTACAGACCAGGAGTCTCTGCCACAGAGAGCAGAAAGACGGGGGGGGGGGAGGTCCTGAGTGGGGGGGAAAGAGACTGGCAAAGTACTTTAAAGGATTGGAGAGTCAATATATGGGCAGATGGAGGATGAATGATGAATCTGACCTCAGACTCAAGCTGACAAATATTACACTGAACATCAAAGAACTTTGTTTACCACAGCAGTCACAGCTATTGCAGTAAAAGATTCATATTGATTTTTTAATTGTATTTTCTTGCTTCTTTTATTTTATGTTTTATTGTATGGAAATTTGAATTCCATATACATATATATTAAGACTACTTTAGCATCTAGCACAGTGTGTTATGATTCCAAATAACAGGCAGACAAATCATTAAGTGGTCTGCCAGGACTCTCAACAATTTTCAGGTGGTTCAGCAGGGGTGGGGGGAGTTTGGGAACCACTGCTCTTGACTCCCGGGGTGAGCAGAGTGGGATTCTCACATCAGGTCATCAACCTCAAATTCATGGCAGGCTATGAACTGGAGGGAAGTAATGCAGAGGAAGGGGCGTGGCTTGGCCGTGTGTTCCCCAACATGAATGTATGCTTAGCCTGGAGAAGAGAAGACTGTGAGGTGATATGATAACAAGCAATTCTCTTCCTCCTCACACTTTTTCTCTCCTTTTTCCAGAAATGCTTAACAGCGAGTTTTAAAATATTTATCAATAATACATTTTTCGTTCTCTCTTTTTATTGTAAAGCTGGGAGCCTTGAGAAAGCATCTGTCTTGTTTTACAACCTTGGTGGCTAAGAAAGTGCTAGCAAATGCATTTTTGACAGTTCAAGAAAATATGTCCAATAGCTATGTCTATGCAGCACTAGCATTGTTCTAATTATTTATCATTTTTTTTACATCTGACTCTTCCTCCGGGCAGCTCATTATGTTGTCATTCTCACAGGGCAGGAATAGCTTCAAGTACTATGATATCTGACCTTTGGCCAGAATGAATGGAGATGGGAGCTGTAGCTAAGCAACTTCTGGAGGACCACAGGTTAGTCACCCTACTTCCCTCAGGCCCAGCCAGCATGGTCATTGGTCTGGGATGAAGGGAGTTCTAGTCCGGCAAAATATGAAGGGTAGCTAACTTGTGGCCTTCCAGATGTTGCTGACCTACAACAACCATCATCCCAGCCAACATGGCCAGAGGTCAGGGAAGATGGGAGTTGTAATCTAACAACATCTAGAAGGCACCCTGGTAGCTCCCCATGCCCTGTTAAGAAATGTTGTCATTTGCCTTTGAGCCGTTTTTTCAAACCTGTGGCCTGGAGGAAATACTCTCATGACAGGAGGTCTCAACATAGGGTTAATCTCTACTCTGGGTGGCAGAAGATCTCCAGGGTTTTGTGATGGGGGGATAAATTTGATTCTACTTGCATTTAAAGGTGAGCTTACCTAATTCACACTTTCCGAAACAAGATGTGAATCAAAACATAACTAATCCTTTGAAATTTGCACAGCTCTGAATCTGGTAATGCAATTCTCCAGCAAAGCAATTTGTTGTTGTTGTTTTTTTAATGCATATACTAGAGTAAAATGTACCTATCAATTGAAATATCAGTGCATTACATTAGGGAAAAGAATGCTTGCCAAAAATTGTATGTTAGGCAAAAGTGCATACAAAAAATGTGCACATTGGGAGAAATTTGCACTAAAATGCTGATGAACTTCCACAACAACTTTTAAAAGAAGTAAAACAATGTGGTAATGTAGAGAGAACTTAAAAATGAGAAGCAGAGAAAAACTGAAATGCACACATTTGCCTGTCCCTGTTAATGGTCTTTGTAGGGGTCTTTCTGGTCACTTTCCTATCTTTTTAATTGGAGGTACCAGGACCACCTGTAAGGCAAAGAAAACTGAGGTGTTTCTTTGTTATGCACTTCAGGATTCAGGCTAAGCACTAAAGATGAATTTCTGGTTGGAAATTAAGTCTCAGAGATGGAACAAGATATGCAAGGTGGATTGGGAGTGGTAGGTGGGAAGGCAGAAGGAAAAGAAATTCACTCACAAGGCCTATTTCTCTTAGGCTGCGAGACTCTTGCGCATGTTGTGTGACATGCCTGCCCTGTCAAGCAAACCTTATCTGTCAGTGCAGCACTCAATCATCCTGGCCAGAATGCATCTTTGTGATGTCCTAAGGCTCCATATCACTTTTCCACAGGAGTATAACCACTGACTTACTAGAACGCACAGCTTTCTTTTTTCCTAAGGCAAACAACCAACAGATTGATAATACAAAAGGAATGCAATACTAGGAGTGAGCTGAACCAACTCACCAGTTTTTGAAAACATTTTCAGCGGTGGAAAAAAGAGAGAGAAAGAAAATGCCTTTCCTTTGGGGTGACAACATTCCTTCTGCAAGTGTTCGTTTTTTAAATTGTCTTCATTTGCTCAGTTGCCCTTGCCCTCAGTTGCCCTCTGTGACATGTCATCATGGGACCAAATGATATTTGACTGCATGTGCCAATATCCAGCAACAGATAAGATTAGATTAAGAGTCATCCCATTCATTATGTGGCCTCCGACTGGGAAGAAACAGCCACATGATTCAATCAGCAGAGAAGAAAGAGTTGATGTCAGAAATAAACAACAGATTTGGGGAATGGTTTATATGATTTGCTTTTTTACTTGGGGTGGATATACACCCTAAAAATCTACCACAGCTGCTGAATATGGGGCATTCAGCACAGCCCTATCAAAACATAGCCAAGATGCTGTGCTCAGGATGGAGGGGGCCATGGCAAAAGCTACTCTAGTGGGAAGGTCCTCCTCTCTTTGTGGGCTGTGGTGGGTTTACCTGGCAGGGGCAATACCTAGCAGCAATGTTTGATAGGCTGAGAGCTTCCCTTTCAATATCCAGCAATGCCCAAAACAATGCTCCATCAGGGGCATTGTTGGAAGTTTACATGTCAGCTGGACTCAGACACCTGATACTGCTCACTGCACCAAGCTTTTGGCATCAACAGTGGGTCTTGTTCATGAATGCTGGGTGCTAGCACTAGCCCTGCTTGTATTGGAGAAGCCATCTGGTGCAAAGCAAGAAATAGAGATGGGGCATACCTCAGTGGTACAAAATCTGCTTTGTATGCAGAAGATGCGTGGGTCAATCACTGACTTCTCCGTGTAGGACTGGGGCAGAGCCAGATGCACCATTAGTATCTCTTGGGATTTATGGGTTTATTTCAAGCTTTCCTCCCAAGAGCTCATGGTTCTCCCTCCTTTCCATTTTATCATTGCTGTGACTAGCCCAAAGCCACCTAGGCAGTTCCTAGCCTAAATTAAGATTTGACCCTTAATCTCCCAGGTCCTACTCACTAACCTCAGCACCATACAGGCTTACTATTTTCCTGGTGAGCTGCATGTGCTTCCAGAAAAGTCCCCAATTTTCTTTCATCAACCTTCCAATGACACAAGTTAGCACCTATTCTACGATAATTACAGGTCCTCTCTATAGTGGCCCTCGGGATTCAGAAAGCACCTAGAAACTGGCCAGTTTACACTAGCTATTTGCCATGCCCTCCCCTGTAAAAGCCCCCTTACCTTTGTTCCTACACCAAAGTGGAGCTTGCCCAGAATGTTGTTGCAAAGCTGTCAATGCCTGGTGTGTTCCAGTTCAAGATGTAGCTTCCAGAGTAGAGCTAGAGGCCACCAGCAAACCTATAGCTGTGAACACCAAATGCTTATGAATGTACACTAGGGCTATGCATCAGATTTGGCTGAGCAGTAAGTCCTATTGGGCATATTCAGAGGGTCTCAGACAAGTTGGGTACACAAAGTGATGGATTGCTGAAAGTTGGGTTGGATTGGGCCAGAGAGATCCACAGCTCTTAGGGGTCAGGGCATCAGGCAGAAAGGAGATGAAGGCAGGATGGGGAAAAAACACACACAAAGGCCAAGACCTACTTGACTGATGGCTATGATAAGGGAGGCCCAACATTGCTGCTTCTTTTCCTGCCTGACACTCTGACCTGAAGGGTCAATGGCTCTGCTCAACAGCTGATGAATGAAGGCATCAATCCTGTGTGGTACGGGTACTGCTTTTCCTGTGACTTTCTTCCTGCCTAACTGTCAAGGGCACTCCCAGCCAAAGGAATGTTCATGGCAAAGAGTTCACTCTTTATTGCCAAAGATAACACTTGCAGTCACTTCTACAAGTCTGGATACCTACACACACCAATCTAGAGTCTAGGCAGCTACCGGAAGGAATGGCCACAGGAGGGGACTTTACTTCAGTACTAGATAAAATCTTTGAAAAATTGGAAGGCCTGAGTAAGCAAGTGACTGAACAATCAGCTAAAATTGACCAAAACACAGCCAGTGTTAACAACTTGACTCAACAAGTTAGTTTGAATGCACAATCTATTGGGAAACTATTGGAAGTCACTACAGAAAATCGCAAAATAGCTGAGGAGGCCAAACAGAAAGCAGAGGCTGTGCAAGAGGAAATAAAACCTATGCGCAAACAGATTGGCGAACACCAGGCATATCTGTCTATGATAGAATTAAAAAGTAAGGAAAACAATTTGAGATTGAGGTCAGTTCCAGAACTTGAAAAAGGAGATTTAATTGAATATTTGACAAAAGAATTTGCAGAATTTTGGTCTCTGGAAGAAGACAAAGATTTCAAAATTATAAGTGCATTCAGACTTGGAAAAGGAGGGAGGAAGGTTAAGTCTAGGGACTGCCTGATCTCCCTTAGAACGAAGGTAGAAAGAGATAAGATACTGAGTGCACACTTCCAAAAGACCCTTGAAATTCAGGATTTGAGAGTGGAAATCTACAAGGACATCCCGAAACAATTACTGGAGCTTAGATCTAGCTACGGAGACTTGGTGACATTACTGAGAGGTAACAGAATCATTTTCAGGTGGGAGTTCCCCCAGGGACTATCTTTCACCTTTAGGGGGAAGAAAGTTAAAATCAAAACAGCTGAGGACAAAGAAAAATTTTTGAGTGACTACGGAGAAGACCTCCTGGCTAGTACAGATACTCAGAAACCACTGTCCCCCTCTTCTGAGTCGGCCCAATCGTCACATTCGTCAGCATCTTGCCAGTCCCTAACATTAAGAGATTTTAAGAAGGAGGATCTGACCCAGGCTACTGTTCTTTGGGGAGCACAGAACGAAAGAATTGTGAAGTTGGACGGTCCCCGGGGGTCATCTAATTCAACCCCTTGCAATAAAGGAATCACATGAAAGAAACTCTGACAGATGGCCATCCAATCTCTGTCGAAAAGCCACCAAAAAAGAGAGACCACCACCTTCTGAGGTTGTCTATATCCTACTGTTGAACTGCTGTTGTCCTCAGAAAGGTGTCCCTGATGTTTAGTTGGATTCTCCTTTCTTGTAATTTGAATCTATTACTTCAATACCTACTCTCTGAAGCAGCAAAAAACAAGCTCACTGTGGCAGCCCTTCAGATATTTGAAGATGACTATCGTATCGCCTCTCTGTCTCCTCTTTTCTAGGCTAAAGATACCCAGCTCCCTCCGCCGTTCCCCATAAGACTTGGTTTACAGACTCTTTATCAATTTGGTCCCTTTGTTTTGCACATGTTCCAGCTCAGGGTAAATTTCTCTGATCCAGATACTACAGATCAGGGACACTGGGCAATCAGGGGGTCTGTGCACAGCTCTAATGTGTGTGGCTGGGATACGAGTCCTATTCAGACACTTACCCTCTAATGGGGGAGGAACAGGATATTTTGTTTGCCCAAATCCCATTACAACAGCCTGAACCCCAACATGCCAGACTCCACCCCCTGACATCTCTATATGTCTGACAATCTGAAAGGTGAGCCAGTGAACTTGCAAAGGCTGTTAAGGCCAGATCCCGCTGCTGAACTTCAGAACACAGAGATATTAGGAGGACTGTATGATCTAGTTGAGATTCCTGCGTTGCAGGCGGTTGGATATGATGACCCTCGAGGTTCTTTCCAACTCTACCATTCTATGCTTCTGTGAATCTATCTCAATGACAGAGCATCACTGGGGAATGATAGTTGCTCAGTGGCAGAGCACTGCGTGCAGAAGACCCCAAATTCAATCCCTGGTGTCTCCAAGAAGGGTTGGGAAATCCTGGAGAGCCTTTTCCAGTCAGTGCAGATGATACTGAGCTAGATGAGCTAATGGCCTGACTCAGTATGAAGCAGTCATCTCCTATGTTCTTAGAAGATGGATATCAGTGACTAAGAAGGAACTGTCCTCAACCCACTCCAGAGTTAGGACTACAAAGATACACTTGCATGGGGTGCCTTCCTGATGGAGTGGGGTGGGGGGTGGTATTCTATTCTATTCCTGGTAAATCCGTTTACCAGGGGAGACTGGAGATGAGACATTATGTCGTCCACTTGAAACTCAAGATGGGTCCTGCATAGAGTGACACTGTCAGAGGTGTGCCAAGTCACATTAAGGGTGGGGAAATGGGTCCTAAGAGATGGAACAAATATGCAGATGGAGTTAAGGATGCAACTGTAGTTAAGGGAATAAGCAACTTCTCCCTTCAAGGCATTTGAAAAACCATTAGATCATCGGGTAGGTAGGATTTGCCTGGGTAGTCAGGGATACATATCCACTGACAGAATGCAAGCTGCATTTATTGACAAGTGTATACATCTTTACCACATCCCCCTTTACTTTAATTATCCCCCCTTCTAAACATGGAAGCACTAACATTATTTACTTTGTAAGGAAGAGAATCCATCCTCTGATAATTCTTTGGGTGGTGTGTGTGTTTTTTTGGTGGGGGGGGTATTCTTTTCTCTGCTGTCTCCAGCTCTGCACACAGAATGCCAGCTGTGGTTGCCCCACATTTATATAATTGCATTAGGGTGCTTGCTGTTTTACTTTCACTCCTCTCCTTAATAATTCCTAACACTGAATTTGTCTTACCCCACCCCAAAAGCACAGTACGCTGCTGTAAAATTACTCTCTCTCTCTCTCACTCTCCTTCAACCCCCCCCCCCCTTTGCAAATGTTCACACAGGCATTTTAAAAGGCCCAACAGATAACATTAAAATAATGTTAAAAGCTGAGCACTCTTATTAGATAAAAGTGGGCCTAGCACATTAGGAGGTGTTGAGTTAATAGGAAAACAGCTTTGATTCACTAGCCTCTGTCTAACACACCAGTACAACAGAAGTAAAAAGGGAAATAGAAACTCCCCTCTAATCACCTCCTGTTAGCGACAACTATAGGCAAATTGCTAGTGAGGATTAAGTGGGGAGACTATCACAGGATCAGTGTCAAGCAGAAAAAAGGCTCAATTTGTGAGCGATCATGACTGTAATTGCTTCCTTAAGAGCTTTAGGATTTGGTAAGTGCAATCTTTTGGAGTGTGGACACAGCATAGGTGCGGAGGGACAGAAGGGGGAGGTGGAACACTAGGCAGGCTACAATACGCTCAAATAATCCTGCCATTGGTACACCTCCCTAGGGGCTCCACATGCCCTGATTTTTTCAGTTTAAAACGTTACTAAATCACTCCCTGTCTTTTGTCCTGGTTTTGGTGGTGATATCAGGGGTGAACATGCTTATCTGCCTGTTTCCCTTCCACCCTCTTCCTAAAACTGCCTGACCAGATAGCAGATGTCAATGAATGCTTTTAAAAGCATAAGAAGAGCCCTGTTATGGATCGGACCCTGCACATATCAACTCCAGCATCCTGGCCTCACAGTGTCCAACCAGATGCCTCTGGAAATCTGGGAAGCCTGAGTGCAACAGCATGCTCCCCACTTGTGTTTCCAATAAACTGGAATAAAGTTTCACAATGCCTTCAACAGCAGAGGTAGAGCATGGCTATTGGCTTCCTCTGTCCTCGATGGAGGGGATTTATGTAGAATCTCTGCACAGTTAAGCTACACAAAGCAAAGCAAATTGCTGGGCTCAGAATTCCTAAATGTTTCTTTTGCAGCAGCTTTTGGTTGGTAAGATCTCAGAGGAGGAGGAGGAGGAGGAGGAGGAGGAGGAGGAAGAGACGATGATGGCAAGTAGATTCCACAAGCCCTCAGCACTCTAGAAATCACCATGAACATTGATGGCAATCATAATCCCCATCCCCATTCCAGATCAATTCATGCAGAGAGAGAAAAGAACACAATGGTGATGTTGGGTCTAACATTAGGAAACCATAATAAGATCCCTGCTGGATCAGGCCAAAGCTCATCCAGTCCAGCATCATGTCCTCATATAAGTGACCAGTCAGATGCCTATGGGAAGTACACAAGCAAAACCTGGTCACAGCAGCACTCGCCCTATTTGTGCTTCTCAGCAGCTCATTTACAAAGGCATACTGCTTCCAACAGCAGAGTTATGTACATGATCCATTCATGTAGGCACTTTTGAGTCCCATCATTTTCAACAGAAGAGTTCAGTTTGTGCTTTAACTCACTTCCAGTGAAATCACTGGGAGCAAAAATTCACTGCTGTGGTTAAGACCAGCAATTCGCAGAGTGATGCAATTGCATTTTGAAGCCACCAGTTCTAGTGGCCCAATTGTAGCAAATTCTACAGATTATTCTAGTGAACTTAAACTGGCAAAAAAGGATGGTGTAAATCAAACGCTATTTACAGGCTGGTTTTCCTTCTGTCAAGCTTAAGCTGGCTAAGCCCTGATCCATAACAGAGTTTGGAACTGGCATACTTTACCCTGGCTTAACACAAATTTACGCCAGCTTCTTGCGTATAGGATTGCCCTGTAAGAGTGATAATTGGAGCACTGCTCACAGAGACGGATTTAGGGGGCGATACAAAGGTTCCACCACACTGGGCAACAGGGCCATCTTACCCATAGGCGCTAAGGGTGCAGGGCACCCGGGTGCTGGGCTCTCAGGGGCGCAAGGCCAAGAGTCCGGGGCCTGAGAGTTGAGTCCGGGGAAGAGCCTGCCCGTTGTTCAGAGTGCCACAACGGGCTCATCTGCTGCGGGTGGCTCTGCGCCACGAGTTCAGGGGCGACCGAGCCAGCGAGACACTGTGGCGGCCAGCCAGGTCTGCCCTCCTGTGCACCTGGGACTGGGCAACCTGGGGGGGGGGGGTGCTGAGCACATCTTTGCACCCCGGCACCACATATGCTAACGCAACCCTGCTGGGCACTGACCCTAGAGCTATGATGTAGTAGTGAATTGATCAGCATGGAAGGCCAAAGGCAGAAGGGTACCATTTTGGGGGCTCCTAAAGGGCACCTCCGTAATTTGAAAGACCAAAGTCCATCCCTGCTGCTCAATCTGAAAATACTTTAAAGTGACTTGCCTTTAAATTTAAGCCATTTTAAAACGGCTTGATTAGGCTAAAACTACCTTAGATTCAAGAAGACTGTCTTAAGTGGCAGTCAGTGTGGCTGGTAACTGGAAGGGCTTTTATATTGACTTTGATAGGGATGCTTCAGAAATCCAATATTTGCAAATTCCGAGAAGTGAACTGATCTGCACCTTTCAGGTTTTAATGCATGGATCAGAAGAGAGATATGCATCAGATTCTGTACTTCTCCCAATGCAGCAATGTGATGCTCGGCTCAGAAAAAGGAAAAGAAAGAAAGAAGAAGTATCAAAATCCATTTTAAAATGCTATTTTGAGATAAAACCGTTCTAGAAATCTGTATGCTGAGATAAAATGTTATTTAAATGTGAATTAGTTTTTAATAATAAATAAATAAAAATGGCAGATTAATGCAGAAACAGTCTGGTGTGTGGAGATAGGGGTTTGGGGTTTTTGGGGGGGAGTAAAAGAATACAGGGTGTATAAGGTGAAGTAGGACCTTCGTCAGTATGGAATAATAGAGGGCAAGGAACGATCTCGGGTAGCAGTCCTTAGCATGGCATGTTAGGTAGGTAGGCAGCATCTGTTATTACCATATTAGAGATGGAGGACTAAGGCCAATTCATATCTCCCCCACTTAGTCTCTAAGGAAGGGCAAGCTCCAGATCAAAGGGTTGTCTAGCCAGGGTACCATATTATAGGCCCAGTACCCATTGGTGCATCCTGGTGCCCTTATCTGATGATGCCAGGTGCAACATGGCAGACTAATGGGCCTACCTGCCATTTAATTTCCCCATAATGCTCCACAAGGTAGCATTCCTCAGAAGCATGATGGGGAGTGCTGATGGGGTGGGGGCAGGGAGATAAGCAGAAGGACCACAGCTTAGTGGTAGAGCATCTGCTTTGCATGCAGAAAGACCCAGGTTCAATCCCTTGCACTTCCATGTAGGGCTGGGAAAACTCCTTTCTGAAATTCTGGGTAGCCACTGCCAGTAAGAGGGGGTGGTTGTTTTATTATCATTGAAACTGCCCGTCAGTGTTGACAACACTGTGTTAGATGGATCAACAGTCTAACTTGGTAAAAGGTGTCTTGCTGTGATCTGGGGCAGCTCCACAACATGTGAATTCCCACCAATTTCCAAGTATTTGTTGCGTTATTTCATTTTAAAACCAACTTCATGCCAGCATTGTGACATGTATCAGAAAGCCCCCTTCCAGTTTCTACTTTTTGTCAATGGTCACGAAGACTAAGAACTGGTGCATCAAGTTCCGTTTCAGAAAGATTCCAGAGAAATGTTCTCATTTTACGCTTCAGACCATTTACTGTGCTCTTTGCTGATTAGTTGCGATGAAGTTGATAATTCTGTAATGCATATTGACACTTTGGGTAACACCATGGCATGTTTGTCTACTCGCTCACAGTAGTTTTGAGGTCAGTTGGCAACCCAGCCTCAGGGTAGGCATGTGGCTAGAGATGGGGGGGGGCAGAAATTGATTCAGTTTGCATTTAAAGATGGAGCTACATATTTTACTTTCTCAAAATTATTGAAGTCAAGTAATGTTTACAAAAAAAATATATTAAAAAATGATAGGTCAGATATGCCTACAAATGCATATATGCCTAGATTGCTCAGTTGGTTAAAGCATGGTGCTGACAACACCAAGGTTGCAGGTTCGATCCCCATATGGGGCAACTGCATATTCCTGCATTGCAGGGGGTTGGACTACATGATCCTCAGGGTCTCTTCCAACTCTGCAATTCTATGATTCTATGATATTCAGTGCTGCATATATTCATGAAAATAACATTCAACTATATATTATGTAAGGTGAAATTGCTTTGCAAAAATGAATGTCTTAGGAAAATTGCATACAAAATTGTGTATATTAAAATTAAATTGCACTAAAAAGCTGATTATTTTTCTCAAGGACTTTAAAAAAAGACATTCACAAACTGATGTGGAATTGTAGATAACTGAATTTAAGGTTGGAAAAATGAGAAACTGAGAGGAACAAAACTGACAGATGTAGCTTTCCTTGCTTGTGGCTCAGCAAATCTAAACAATTGGGGTTCGGTCTTTGTTCATCTTATTGGAGAGGGGCAGAGATAGAAGTATCAACCATCCTTTTATACACCTTTATTTTTGATGAATTTAATATGTGTCCGCAATACAGGAATAGCCAAAAATAAAAATAAAAGGTAAAGGGACCCATGACCATTAGGTCCAGTCGTGACCGACTCTGGGGTTGCGGCGCTCATCTCGCTTTATTGGCCGAGGGAGCCGGCGTACAGCTTCCGGGTAATGTGGCCAGCATGACTAAGCCGCTTCTGGCGAACCAGAGCAGCGCACGGAAACGCCGTTTACCTTCCCGCTGGAGTGGTACCTATTTATCTACTTGCACTTTTTGACGTGCTTTCGAACTGCTAGGTTGGCAAGAGCAGGGACCAAGCAACGGGAACTCACCCGTGGGGATTCGAACCGCCGACCTTATGATCGGCAAGTCCTAGGCTCTGTGGTTTAACCCACAGCGCCATTCAAATGTGAGACTGGAGATAATTCAGACAGAGTGTAATGTGATCTCATATGAAGTTATAATGATCATCACCATCATAAATCAATTAATTAAATTTCTATACTGTCCTTCACCAGAAGACCACAGGGCAGTTTACGACATGAAACACAACATGCATAATAATAGCAAAAGGAGTGGGGAGACAATACCCCTGGCTTTAAAAGGCTGTAGATTGATTAACAGCCAAAGACCTAGCAGAAGAGGAATGTTGTTAGCCTTGCCACCTAACAACATGCAATAAAGGCACCAGGCATGCTTCCCTGGAGAGCATTCCACAAACGAGGGGCCACCACAGAAAATGTCAGTTCTCGTGCAGCTGCCCTCTGGACCTCACATGAAGGAAGAACAAGAAGAAGGACGTCAGATAGTGATTGCAGGGTTCAGGTTGGTTCATATGGGGTTAATTGAGCTGAATAATAATAATAATAATAATAATAATAATAATAATAATATTTTTTTATTTATATCCCACCCACCTGGCTGGGTTTCCCCACTCACTCTGGGCGGCTCACAACAGAATATTAAAAACATACTAAAACATCAGTCATTAAAAACTTCTCTAAACATGGCTGCCTTCAGATGTCTTCTAAAAGTCAGATACAGTGGTACCTCGGGTTACAGACTCCACTAACCCAGAAATAGTACCTCGGGTTAAGAACTTTGCTTCAGGATGAGAACAGAAATCGTGCTGTGGTGGCATGGCGGCAGCGGGAGGCCCCATTAGCTAAAGTGGTACCTCAGGTTAAGAACAGTTTCAGGTTAAGAACAGACCTCCAGAACAAATTAAGTTCTTAACCCGAGGTACCACTGTAGTTGTTTATTTCCTCGACATCTGGTGGGAGGGCGTTCCACTTGCAGGCGCCACTACCGAGAAGGCCCTCTGCCTGGTTCCCTGTAACCTCACTTCTCACAGTGAGGGAAGCGCCAGAAAGACCTTGGAGCTGGGCCTCTGTATCCAGGCTGAATGATGGGCGTGGAGACGCTCCTTCAGATATACTGGGCCCAGGCTGCTTAGGGCTTTATAGATTTAAAAAAAAAACCCCAGCACTTTGAATTGGACCTTGAAACTAAATGGCAGCCAGTGCAGTCGGGCCAGGATTGACGTTATATGCTCAAACCGTCTTGACCCAGTGAGCAGCCTGAATTCTGCACCAGCTGGAGGTTCTGAACCACCTTCAGAGGCAGTCCCATGTACAGCAGCATTTAGTACCATTGCCAGGTCTCCTGGGATTTTATGAGATGGAGCATGGCAGATCAGTGTGTGGAACCTGGCGGGACGTGAGGGGACAGATTCCAATAGTGTGTCCAGAGAGAGGGGGAGAGAGAGAAAAAAAATCAAACCTAGGCTCTGGAAGTCTGCTGGGCATGGAGGTCATTGCAAAAGCTTTCCAAATGACAAAGAAATAATATCCTGCCCCCTTAATTTGGGTCGTTCTTCATGAGATTTTGATCCCCCCCATACACTCACACCAAACCTGGAAAACTCCAGATTTGATCCTGAGACTTGGTGATTCTTTGAGTTACAACCCTAGATAACATATCTGAAAGTTCCTTTAACTGCAAAAGGTGGGACTTTAATTAAATCGAAAAATATAAAGAGTAGGTAAGAAAAAACTGATCCCACCAATGCTTAGATAGGCATTATTATACATAGTTCTAGCCCACAACATGATGAATTATGATATTTTCCTTTATCCTTTTTTGGGGGGGGCAGATAGGAAAAATGTTAATATAATACAAGTTTTGTTGATGTTTTTGAAGCTTCAACCAATAAAGACAGAGAAGAGAAATAAAAATCAGGTTTTGTCATCACCATCTTTTCCAGCTGAGTCCCATCCCCATCCCTACCCCCAATGACAAATTAATTTAACTTCCCGATTTCCCCCTTGCTGAATTAGCTTTGAAGTTTCAATCTAGATTACAAGTGTTAGTATATATCATTTAATAAATCTATAATTGTGGGGGGTGGAGGGAGAAAGAGAATGCCAATTAACCAAAGAAATGATCTAATTTAAGTGATCAGAATGTGAGCATTTCATCTATGCAGTACTAAAACAATTGGTTTCACTGAAGGAATGAAATAATCAGATCTCTGAATTCTGCATGACCTAATTTTTTACTACGCAAAAAGAAAAAGACAGAACACACACACAAAATAAATTAATGACCCCATTTAAATTGTACTAGAAACACAGACCATCCTCTTTTGCACAAGCAGTTATCAAAGCCGATATTACAGTAGCTAATTGTCACAACGCAGCAACGTTTTACTATACAGTCATCATTCGATTACTTAGCAAGACCAGAGAAAAAGATTACACTCGACAGAAACCAGCGTCAAAAGAAAACTGCACCAATTATAGAAGGCTTTCTTGCATCCCCCACCACCACCAATATATTTTGTCACCGCATGACAGCAATTAAATCATGAACAGTTACAGCAAAATGCAACACAAAATGCAACAAAATCATTGGTCTATTATTATTATTTTTTTTGCAAGGGGGGGACCTCATTTGTTCCATTTAGCCTTGAAAAGTATTGTGCTATTCTCACATCTCAAAACGTCATATTGCTAACATTTCAGAAAACGAGCGGCAGAAGCAAGAGAGACCCACCAGAGGCCAGCAATCAATCAATGACAAATCTTACTAACAATGCACTCATAATCTCAACACCCTATACAAATATTCAAGGCATCCTGCATATTTTTGAAACTGGGACTGCCATTGCCATCTTCCTAATTGCATTATAACAATTTCTTTGGGAAACTCCACTCGGGTGGGGAGAATCACTCCATTCTAGGAAGAGTTCCTTCTGAAGATTAAATGGAAATTAAGTATGACATCCTGTCTGCCATCACAAGACCTTATTATCTGGGAAACTACCGTCCCAAAAGGAGGGCACACCCAACCTCAAATTATGCATTTAACTCAAAAGAGATTTTAAAAATAAAAGGAGGTAACCCGATCTTTCTGCAGAGCTGCTACTCCCTAAAAGAGATTGGTGGTAGATTTACAGCAGAAATAAACCTCTCCATGCAAATCAGTCCTCTAATGTACACCAGGTCTCTTAGGTTAAGAATGCATCCACATTTCTCTGCCTGTGAAGATTGCTTGGTTTAAATTGCAAGACCTAAACAAGCCGTGATAAAATGGAAGTGATCTAACTTTTGAGATTGGGGAAGAAAAACCATACATTTTGCTCTCTTTATTCACTGCCTGGGCAAAGAATGAAACGATTCACTTTTTACAAAGCTTACTCCGAACACCCCAAAGAAATAAAAAAATACAAAATCAACCACAGACTTGGCTTCCTCTCTTCATAGTTAATAGCAACACAAACATGAACACTGATTCGTTTAACACAGTATCTATTAATGGAAATTATTTATATGTTTTTGTTTTTAAAATAATAATTGCTATTATCACTACACATGCAGCTATCTTTAGTTTAAAGGGTAAAGTATATTATCTATACCTATCTATCTATATCTGAAAAACACTAAATTAAACATGCAAATATGTCTCGCTTCTAAATGCATTATCACTCTCTCAGAAACTCTGTTAAGTTGTTAATCTCGAAAGAAAAATGATATTAGCCCACACTCCACCCACCTGAAAATCAAACCAAACCTCTTTCTTTTATACCAGCTGGACACATGACCCGGTCAACGAATCAAAAGACAGACCCGAGGAGATGACATACAGGCTATAAATGATATTACCACCCCCTTGGTAAGCAGAACGGCGCAAACCAGAAGCCACTTGGCACAAGACCTCCACGCTTCCAGCATCGCTGAGCATTTGCCGTTATCTGATATCATACCGCCGTCATGATTAAGAACAGGCACAAACGCTAGGCAAGAGGATTCCAATTCAACAATGAAATGCTCTCCCACCAAATACCAAGATAATGACTTTTCAGCTAGCAAGGGGGAGAAGCGGGGGGGGGGGGGAGAGAAAGAAAGAAAAAATTGCACCGCTTGTTTCATTACCTATCATTAACTCCCATTTACTATCAATTTGCAACCTCTCTAGGCAATCAAGGCTTCAAAGGGGCCAATTTGAATTAGTTTGGAAAGCAGAAACAAGATTGTTTGCCCCCACCCCAATACCATGTGGGATGGCTGCCCGTCAACGTTGCTCTTTTCTCACTTTCCGGCTCAGCCTGAACTGTATTTCCAGGAGTTAAAGAGCTAAGTGAGATTAGAGACGAAGGCTGCCCTTGTGCTTTGATTTCCCCTCCCTTCATTCTTCCTTCTCGGTTTTTTTTTTTTTTAAAAATCTCCCCCCTCCTCCTATTATACATAAGAATCTCTCGCTCACTCCTCTTTAATTGTACAGACACTCACCCCACTGAGATGGAGGCCCCTTTGCAGGGTTGGATAGCCCAGAGTTTGTTAGTAGCTAGCAAGAAGCTCCTGGTCAATTTTTTTTAAATATATATATATATATATATTGAGATATATATATACAAAAATAACCACCCCAACTACGATGCTTCCACCCCCTCCTTTTCTTTCCTTTTTTTTAAAAGGCAAAGCATCAGGGGGATGTTCAAGAGGAGAAGGAAGAGGGGGAAGAGATGGAAAATTAATAATCCAACAGGCAGCTCTCTCACTGTTATTAATCATGCCGCTACTTTCCCAAGCCACAGAGAAGCCGCAATCCGAACATGGGGGGGGGGGGGAGAGGATCCCATTGGCTGCCGATGTTCATTCCGATACATCTTAGCCAATCTTTCCTTCCTCCACTTCTTTTTTTTCCTCTCCTCTCCTTCCTTTCTTTCTTGCCTTAAGGTACAAATATCTACGAAAAGCAGTTACAAAACCCAGGGAGATGAAGAAGAGGAGGAGGAGAAAGAAGGGGGCGGGGGGGGGGAAGGAGAGTCACATTCCCAGGGAAGAGGATGCTCCGTCCAGTTAATGCACTCTAAACTTTATTTGAGCTGACTCGTCATTTGATCCTCCTGTGACAGGGTCAGCGCGCGGCAAGCAATTCCTCAGCATTCCCCCCCCCCTCCCCAAATCATACCATAATCGAATTGCAGCCTATTTCCCGAACCTATAATGAAAAAGGCAACCCAAATAAAGCAGGTAATGCTGCCTGCCTCCCTTTGCTGTCTTACATTATTACTGCCGATTGCTTGCCTCCATTTCCCCTGTACTCTAACAATGAATATATTTCACAGCTCACTTGCTTTACTGTGTGGGTGGCGTGGCATAGACACCTACATGATATGAAAGAAAATCTAAAACAATAGGGGTTGTGTGTGCGTGTGTGTTGCTGCTTATGGTTCCTTAACAGGCAATCGCTGGTGGGAAAGACAATTCTGAGTCTCAGTGACACAAGGATAGAAACTAGCGATGCTCAAACTAGACTTGTTATTCAAAAAACAATACTTTCCAACTTCTCAGTCAGCCATTCATGAAACTGCAAACCTTTCAAGCAAAGCTTCCTTACCTGACAGGGGGTGGGGAGGAAGGTAGACCCTCAAGTCATTCCAGATACATTGCTTTTTAAAGAATATTCTCAACTTTACCAGATGAACATCAGCCTGGCTGCATGCCACATATTTCATATGACTAGGGTTTCATACACAATCCTGCAGATAAATCACACAGCTGCCGAATGGACCCATTTTCTCTTACTGGAAACATTAGAGCACAAGGCTGGATGTGGTTTTACATCATCCCATTAATGTGCAAGTAATGACCAATCTTCAGTAAATTAATCAGTTTATGTGACATGCCTCCCTTACATTTGCATGGTTAGACAGCTTCATCACATGCCAAATCCTCTTAACTCCTTCAGACAGCAGTGGGGTAGGACCTGATATCTTTTCTGAAAAATCGCCTCTAACATCTATGCCTGAATAATAGTGTCATGAAACTCAAAAGGCCACTTCCAGAATTTTGATCTTTAACTACTCCAAGAAAGGTATGACCTCACTTGCTACACATAATGGTTTCTCTTTTTAAACCAGTTGTGGGGAACTTTTGACCCTTCAGATGTTGCTGAACTACAACTCTCATCATCCCTGGTCATTGCCCATGCTTGCTGAGGGTGTTGATGGCTGTGGGTCAGCAACATCTGGAGGGGCAGCGGTTTCTCACACCCATCTTAAAGCTTAACATTATGCATGTTAATTCCACAATTTTGACAGGGAATACAAGGATTAAAGCTTAACACTATGCATGTTAATTCCACAATTTTGACAGGGAATACAAGGATTCACAAAGAAATATTTACATTTCACACACACCCCAGTTGAAAAAGACCTCTGAAAATGTGCATTTATTTTGTCTTAACATTTCTCCCATCAGTTTTCATGATCATAAATCCACATAAAATAACTTGGTGGAATCTCCAAGGAACCAGTCTATCAAATACTACAAGTCACAATAACAAAATATAAGCTCTATGTGTAGACCTGAAATGTCTCATATTATCAGTTTCTGGGAAGTAGAATATTACCCTCCTGTCCTGCTTCTGAACTTCATTGAAGCATTTGGTTTGCTATACTGGTAATGTCAGTATAGCAATGTAGTCAGTACTTAGCTAGACGGAGCAATGATATGGATCTGTCTCAAATAGGGCAGTTTCTTATGTTTCTATGTTCCTTCGGTTAGATCCAGAGGCTCCTGGGAACTTCAAGGAAACCAAAATAGTTTATAATGATAATGAAGAGGAGATTTTTGATAAGTGTCCCAAAAACGGCTTATTGCAATGGTGGGACAGTGAACAGAGAATGCTTGTGTAGCAGCCAGTGATAAGGAATTTAGTCTGTATGCCCTTATTGATCACTCTTGGCACCCCAAAAGGTAGACTCGAGGTCTGGTAAATAAATAATGGGCAGGTATCACTAATGTATTGATGCCACCAAAATATGCAGGTGGACAGGTTGGAAAGCAGGCTGACAGCTCCATTAGAAGCAGAAAACCACCTTCCTCATTCAGGGAACTTCACAATTAAAAATTTATTGGACCACATCCTGCACTCCTCAATCAGACGAAAACAGTCCAGCTGATGTCACTGGTCATGTTGCTAGAGCAAAGACTGTACTGGCACTTGGTCATGTTCCTTTCCTGAACACCATGTGGGTGAACAACAGATGAACGTTATATTTTAATTAAATAGACAGCACAGAACCAATACTAATTACTAAGGAAGCATGCTTAAATAAGGTCATAAATTACTGTTAACAATCTCCCACCTTTGATTAACTGTGGGATTCTGCTTGCTTGGCTCTTGATATTGTAATGTTCAGAGACAACCACTGGGAAGAAAGCCAGTTAAATTTGGGGGGGGGGGGGGAGGCAGGGAGAAGAGATACTGGACTAATGTATCACAGTCCTGCTTGCTTGCAAGCACATAGCTCCAGATAGGACCAGCAAAACAACACTGGAATTCTGATGCAATTTTATCTTTGTGGGTAATAGTAGAACCATGCTGTGTATTCATGCATAGTTAGACTAGGTGAACACTGTTATTAAAATTTTAGGGCGGTGGGTGATATCTGAGGTCTGCTCTGATACCCATGGGTCATCTTTGGGAAAAACCTGTCTTATAACTGGGAGCTTAGCTCCAATCCAATCATTGGGAGTTTCCAATCTGAAAGCAAGTCTGGGATGGGTTTAGTCTGCTGTGAAAAGAGGAGTGAATAGATTTCTCCCCTGTTTACATAGGCGTAGCCAAGGAGTGGCACCTGCCCCTCCCCAAGATCAAGCAAAACAATAGAAATACTTAACTAACTGACCAATCATGTTGGTTCTGCCCCCCCCAGCAAAAATCCTGGCTACGACCATGCCTGTCTATACTCCACACAACTCCAGTCTCCCATGTTCAGAACAATTTTAATCACTCCCCTTCGCACACACACTAATTTTCAGTTAAACATTCTCTCAGGATTTCCCCAGCAGAACATTTGGGCTCTGCTTTAATCTGCATGAATGTCGTGATTTAAGCCAGGGGTCAGCAACCTTTTTCAGCAGTGGGCCAGTCCACTGTCCCTCAGACCATGTGGTGGGCCGGACTATATTTTGAAGGGGGGAAAATGAACGAATTCCTATGCCATGCCCCACAAATAACCCAGAGATGCATTTTAAGTAAAAGGACACATTCTACTCATGTAAAAACATGCTGATTCCTGAACCATCTGCGGGCTGGATTGAGAAGGTGATTGGGCCTCATCCAACGCCTGGGCCTTAGGTTGCCTACCCCGATGTTCAGAGGTTGTGCAGCTCCACCCCCTGGCTCCTCACAACGTTGCACGCACAATGCCAGGATGTTGAGCGCTGTCACGTCAGGCCCCTCAATCACACAGGGAAGCTGGCACCTCTGCCTCTCGGAGTGCACCAGAGAACAGGAACATAGGACACTGCCTTTTATCAAGTCAGATCAGTGATGCTTCTAGCTTAGTACTGTTTACTCTGACTGGCAGAGAGTCTCTGGGAGTTCAGACTGGGTGTATTCCCAGCCCCACCTGGAGACGCTGCGGATTGAAACCCCCCACAAGGCTATAGATCAGGGTAAAGCTAATTTACAAACATTCTCCTCAAATTGGAAAAAGTTGTTTAAAATAAATTCCTGCATCTTTTCACTGAGGGCATCTGCAATCTTAAATAAATAAATAAAACCTTAAAGCCATCAGCTTCATCAAGATTCTCCCTCCCCCTCCCTTTTCTCAATCAGGTAATTAAACAGCTTCATCAGATAAAAGAAAACCAGGTCATTAACTTAGGGAAATAAGCAAAGCTGAATTCTTTTTTTTTTTTCAACACACACAGCTCAACATAATATAGTAAATATAAGCCATATTTGATAGGACACAAAATATCTAAAAGAACAAATTAAACCCCGAGCAAAATTTCCATACTGACAACAAAGGCAACAACAAAGAGCATAGGCTTATATAAATACAATCACAGAAACCTGGAAATCATTGTAGTCTAAGGGCAGGATTCACCTAATGAGCCCTGCCAGCAAAAACCCAGCACAAGGACTTCTGCTTGTGCAATGAGGCTTTCCCTGAAAATGGCAGGGTGGGGGGCACCCAGGAACAGCACATGGAAGAAGGAAAGGGGGGAATCATTCTGTCTAGCAAGCTGCAGGAAAAGAAAGTTATTGAAGTGGGCAGGATTTGATATCCCGCTTTATCACTACCCGAAGGAGTCTCAAAGCGGCTAATATTCACCTTTCCCTTCCTCCCCCACAACAAACACTCTGTGATGTGTGTGGGGCTGAGAGACTTCAAAGAAGTGTGACTAGCCCAAGGTCACCCAGCAGCTGCATGTGGAGGAGCGGGGAAGCGAACCCGGTTCCCCAGATTACGAGTCTACCGCTCTTAACCACTACACCACACTGGCTCTAAGAGGGTCTAAGAGGTATTGGATGCTGGTCTGTTAGGGCAAATGGGGCAGTGGTCCGTCAATCTCATTGCCTTACTGACACCCAGTTCTGAGGGTGCTGCTGCCTGTCCCATAGAGGCATCTGGTTAGCCACTGTGAGAACACGATGCTGGACTATATGGCTCATTGGCCTGATCCAGCAGGCTCTTCTTAAGTTTCTTATCCAGTAACATAATTATGTATATATTAGAATTAGAAAAGAGGCCAGTAAAGTTTAGTGATCATCAATCCCCTACACACACACATTCACTTTTCTACATGTTGGGGAGACAAACACACTGGAAGTGCTATGCTGCAAACATTTCTACAAAACAACCCTCTTCCTATATCCCCCAACACACCATTTGTACTGCTGTTGGTCTTTTCTGCCTTCAAATTTGAAATGAAAGGCAGCTCTGTTTTGAAGTTTGTTCAAATACACATCCCTGCCTTCACAGAAAATATGGACAAGCTGCATTTGTTGTAGGTTTCCTGCTTATTACAGACAGAGCTCCCAATATTAGAATGGTCCACAGAAGAAAACCACGAGTGAGTAACAACTGCAGACTTCATAGATTACTCAGTTACTGAACATCCACTTCCCCATTCAACTCACTCGCGACTAAGTTAGCCAGCTCCTTAAAGCAGTTTGCAAATTTCATCTTTTTGCATTTGGGCTCTGTCTTGATTAGGGTTTTGCATGACAGAAAGGAATTTTCCTTTACATGCTAACTTTTCTTGCTACAATAACGTTTCTTTAGTTGGAAGGGGATGAATTATTTTTACCTTACACACATTGGGGTTTTTGAAAGAGAGAAATGCTGTATCATTGCCTCTTTGACCCCACTGTTTACATATTCCCTTCCTCTCTGTATGGGTGTTGTATTATACCTGCCAACTTACTAGAGCACGCATCTGACATAGGGCTTTATTCTATCAAAGCTTAATCCACAATACATTTGTCAGTCTTTAAGGTCAACAGGGCATTTTTATTTTTTGTTTGTTTCTTCTCTTATAAGGTTTAAATGTGCCATTTCAGATTTCGTCTGGGATGGTGGAGAAGGTTCTTAGCAAGGGAGAGGGGAAGGGAGCAATGGCTTTTAAGAGCATTTGTTATGCTGAGTTCTTAACGCCCCAAAATAACTCTAGCAATGTTATCAACACAGGCCAAACATTCGCAGACACCCATTTCTTAATCAAGTGGAGTTGTGCCTTTGGGATGCAGTGCAAATCTAGTTTTGTAAATCCATTTGATGGTTTATAATCATAACCACACAGAGTGAAGAATATTGCAAGAAATCTGGGTGTTCCCATGGAGTAAATCATATGTGATTTAAAATGGGGTCAGAGGCAGTGGGTGAGTGAATGGGCCCAGACACTTCCCTAAATTGCGACTCGGCTAAACTAGGGATTTTTTTTTTTTTTTAAAGTCACTGTACACTTCAGTGTTCTAGCGATGAACACACCAGCAAAGGATTTCTCCTGCAGGCAGCAGAGCGAAATAAATTTCAAAGCACAGCCCCAAAGAATGGGGAAGAGAGAACACCAGCGGAACTCAGCCTTACAAAAGTGACTTTTGTCACCCATGTCTCTTTCTCATTTGAATTAAAACAATTAATGAAAAGCAATTCCCTTAATTGGCCGCTCCATCCCCATTTCATTATCTCGCATGGGAGACACAAGGATAGAGAGAAGATGGAATTTTTAAGTTGTGCGATCCATCATCCAGCCTGGAATACAATATGAATATTTCTCTCTCCAGAATGACTAATTTTTCAATTGCTGTTCAGGCAGAACTGATCTGAGGCACTAGCATGGGTGCCTCCCAACTTTTTAAAAGATGAATGGGTTCAAAAGTGCATGCCAACATATGAACATATAATAATTCCCTTTTTTATTATTATTTAAGGTGGGAACCTCAACACTGCAGGAGAGGAAAAACATCTCTTACATACAGAGGGGAAAGATCAATATAAAGGGGGGAAATGTTCTAGATGTAATTGAAGTCATACATTTTTACATGACTTCTGCAGTACACCCAATTACTGCTATTTATCAAAGCGGAGACATCATTGAACCTGACAACATAAAAAACAAATTTTACTAAGACTGGGGGGGGGGGCAGGGGAGAGGAACAGAGAAAAATCATCAGAAAGGTAAGGGTGGGGGAGATACAAATAATAAATAATTCAATATTCCTCAGGAAAGCTCTCACAGGAAAGGGCTGACTGATTCGAACATCAGACATGGGGCCGACAAGAGAGTTATTGATTCAGACAATTCTATCATTACTATTCCAGGCTGAACCCCATCAAAAAAAAAAAAAAAATCTGTTCTTTTTCTGCCCCACTGTTGATCATTCTAGCTACCAATCTTCCTCTTATTTCTCATGTCCTAGTGTGTATTACAGCTTTAAAATCTCAAGACCATATTTCAATAATAATAATAATAATAATAATAATAATAATAATAATAATAATAATAATACATAAAGGTGCCAAAGAATCCAGACTTCATTTTGGACAAATGCCCTCACCATCACAAATGGGTTTGCTTGCTGGCTGACTGTTTTAAGTGGTTGGACTCGTTTTTCACTTTTGCAATATGCAAACACGGAATTTGTTTATTTAAACTAGCAAGATTAAACAATCTGCACCTAGCAAGTTTATATATATACATTACAAGGCTGTCGTTGCTTCCAAACAAACAACACACCAGATTTTCTATTTTGTGTGCATTTTTAGTAGAATATTGAACTGCTACCAAAATTGTGTCTGAAGCAAAAATTTGAAACCAGTGTGCAGGTTCCTCCTCAGACAAATAATCCCATATAAGAGCATTTAAAGGAGTTTTAATGTGGGGCTTCTGTGCATAATTAAGAAGTCAGTAGATTGTACCTCAAGTGGAATTTGGGGGGCATTTGAAAATCCTTTCTTAGAAAATCTGAAGCCACTAAAGAACCTGAAGGGTTTTCAATAAAGCTTGCAAAATTTATCATGCTTGCATGGGGGCTTCACACAACTCTATTTAGTCACTGGAATTTCTCTAATTCAATGGAAATTGAGAGGTTCCTCCTGTTGTAAATATCTTAAACATTTTGGCAAGGCTTGAAAAACATTCTTGGGGTACAGGGGCATTTATAGGGAAGTCACTTAACTTGTAGGGACGCGGGTGGTGCTGTGGGTTAAACCACAGAGCCTAGGGCTTGCTGATCAGAAGGTCGGCGGTTCGAATCCCCGCGACGGGGTGAGCTCCCATTGCTTGGTCCCAGCTCCTGCCCACCTAGCTGTTCAAAAGCACATCAAAGTGCAAGTAGATAAATAGGTACCGCTCCGGCGGGAAGGTAAACGGTGTTTCTGTGCGCTGCTCTGGTTTGCCAGAAGCGGCTTAGTCATGCTGGCCACATGACCTGGAAGCTGTACACCGGCTCCCTTGGCCAATAAAGCGAGATGAGCACCGCAACCCCAGAGTCGGTCACAACCGGACCTAATGGCCAGGGGTCCCTTTACCTTTACCACTTAACTAGACCAGGGCTGAGCAAATATACATATGGTTATTCATTTCCACACGAACCTTTAACCGCCCCCCCCCCAAATAAGTATCTCTGTGTTTGGAAATAATACATCTGCTGTTAGAGCTGATCTTAAGGACTTGTGTACAATAACAGATTTTTTTTGTAAGGTTGTTGAGGGGGTTATTACCCTGAATCACCTTCCTCTGTGCAACCAGACAAGGGATTCAACATTGATTTAGACCAGGAGGCACCAATGTCTCTTTGGTGCCCATGTTCTCTCATCTCATAACTTCTCCCCCTCCTGACAGTAGGCATGAAATATGTACTCTTTTGTAGCCAACATAATAAGCTGTAGTGTGGGCATGGTTGTGGTGTGTTCATGAGGTGCCCACAGACAGTTTTGGTGTCCACAAATTTCTGGACTGGGATAAAAACATGAACATAAGAACATCCAAAGAATGCTGTTGGATCAGGCCAAGTCCAGCATCCTGTTCTTACAGCAGCCACCCAGGTGCTCATGGGAAACCCACAAGCAGGACCTGAGTGCAACACCTTTATCTCCACCTGTGATTCCCAGCAACAGTGTTACATTGCCTCAGTCACTGGAGGCAGAACATAGCCATTTTGGCTAGTAGCTATTAATAGCTTTATCCTTCAAGAATTTGTCTAATACTCTCTTAAAGTTTCTTGTGTGAGAGAATTCCATAGTTTACCTATGTGGTATGTGAAGTACTGACTTTCATCTGTCCTGAACCTTCCAATATTCAGCTTTCTTGAATGTCCCCAAATTCTAGTGTTATGCGAAGGAGAAATAATAATAATAATAATAATAATAATAATAATAATAATAATAATAATAATAATTTATTTATTTATTTATACCCTGCCCATCTGGCTAGGTTTCCCCAGTCACTCTGGGTGGCTTCCAACAAAAGATTAAAAATACATTAAAACATCAGTCATTAACAACTTCCCTAAACAGGGCTGCCTTCAGATGTCTTCTAAACATCAGTTGTTTATTTCTTTGACATCTGATGGGAGGGTGTTCCACAGGGCGGGCACCACTACTGAGAAGGCCCTCTGCCTGGTTCCCTGTAACTTCACTTCTCACAGTGAGAGAACAGCCAGAAAAAAAACTTTTCTATCCACTTTCTCGACAACCATGCATAATTTTATACACTGTCCCCTCTTTACTTGCCTTTTCTTCAAACTGAAAAGCTCCATATGTCATGACTCTTGCATAACCAGTGGTGGGGAACCTCTGGCTTGTAGATGTTGCTTGACTCCAACTCCCATAATCCCTGACAATTAATCATGGTGTCTGGGGTTGATGGGACTCAGAGTCCAACAACATCTAGAGGCCCATCTCTGTAATACAGTGATACCTCGGGTTAAGTACTTAATTTGTTCTGGAGGTCCGTTCTTAACCTGAAACTGTTCTTAACCTGAAGCACCACTTTAGCTAATGGGGCCTCCTGCTGCTGCCGCGCCGCTGCTGCACGATTTCTGTTCTCAACCTGAAGCAAAGTTCTTAACCCAAGGTAATATTTCTGGGTTAGCGGAGTCTGTAACCTGAAGCGTATGTAACCTGAGGTACCACTGTATTCCCAAATAAATGAAACAGACCCCAGAATTCCAGATAACATCAGAGCTGCATTCTCTTGGCCCATTAATGTTTGTATTGTTCTCTGCTACTGAAATAACCTCAGAGCACAGACACACTTGTTCTCAGGGGGGGGGGGGAGGCATGCCTTGGATTCCTTGCAGGTCAATGCAAATAGCTCAGAACGAAGCCATATAATTACTGGAAGAAAACATTCCTCCATTAGGCATCTGCGAGCCGGAGTCTTCCTTCAGTGTTCGATGTGTTAATTACAAGCAGCTACGAAGTGCCACCGAAAATTAGCAGGCTTGCAAAGACATCAGAGGAGTAAACACACAAAACAAGAGCCGCTTAAGGGTCAGGAGAGCAAGTCAATTTTGAAGGAAGATAAAAGGACTGTCATGTATATGATCGCTGGTGAAAGGAGAGAGGGCAAATCCTGCCTTGTTACCACCCGTTAATTAGGCACTATTCAGAGGCGGGTGCGCACACCGCTACATTTTGCCATGGCAATCAAATGTATTATTCAAATAGGAGACTAAACAAAAGCAATTGTGCCCCCCCCCCACCAACAAGGAAGAATATATAATCTGCCCATACAAAGGTGCTGCATTCACTTCACATGGGAGCTTAGCAGCCCATTAGATTAACATTTACAAACAGGTTTGTTTTCTTAATTTAGTACAGTTTGACTTTTGCTAGAGGAAGCAAATGGGAGCTGCTCTTGAATGGGGATTTCTCCCCCCCCCCCCCCACATGTAAGTTAACGGGTGGTGTGAGAAGCAGCTCATAGGAAAATAGCTTCCCATTAATTTCATTAATGAAGATATGGACAAAGGCATTCCATGGAAAACATTCTGTCACTGATGATAACAACAAAGAGGCAGTCTTGTCTACATTCTGGCTGATAATTGCCAGTCTAAATAATAGAAATAACTGGGGACAGCAATCTATTATGATTTTTTTTCCATTGATAGTTTGCCTTTTGACTAATCAACCCATTTCACTTAAACTTGAAAGTAACTAAAACCTCAGTAGGACTGAGCTACTGAAGGAAGCAGCAGAACTAATAATTTAATGAAGAAAAGCTACGCCTTTTACCAAAATAGCAAAAAACCTTCCACACTGTTGTTGTTTTTCTAAAAAGCCATCGTTAATATTTCCCCCTTTCCCCCCCCTCATTTCCTATTACTGTCATACACAAGACCAAGAGTAACCTAAAAAATAAGGAATTGTTCCTTTAAATTGCAACCTTGCCTAGTTAATCAAAGCCTTTAGTTGATTTATCTACCAGTTGAAATTTCCCTCTCTACAATTAAGAGCTTTGCATGATGCTTTTGCATGATGAGAATTTCCAAACCTTGGTGGCTCACAGCAGACTGCCACCCTTGATTATTACCATTGCCACCCCTAGAATTTATGCAAAGTGTAACGAGTGCGAGTTCTGCCTGAAGTTTCTAAAAGCATAGGACAAGGCACAATGGCCCGCAGAAAGGAAATGTGCACATAACAAGACTCTGGTGCTGATATTAGAATTCACAAGTTTCCATGCCTATTATGGAAGGGTCATTGCTCAATGGTAACATCTATTCTGACTGGCAGTGACTCATAGTTTTCAGAGAGGGGACATTATGAGCCCAACGTTGAGATGTTGGGGATTGAACCTAGGACCTTCTTCATGCAAGGCACATTCTCCTTCTGGTAGTGCTGCTAAAGCTGGAGCAAGACGCAACATGGGAACACAGGTAGCTGCTTAATACCAATTGAGGCCATTGGTCAATCAAGCTCAATATTTTCAACTCTGATTGGCAGAGGCCCTCAGAGTTTTCAAGCAGAGAAATTTCCCAGACATACCTGACCTTACCAGGAATTGAACAAAAGTCCTTCTGCATGCAAGGGAAATGTAAATCCACCACCATTTTATCTTTTGAGGCAGCCCTAAAGAATTAATTACAGTGGATACAGACATCCTTTAATGATAAAGTCTTCTCTTTCTTCCCCCAAATAAAAGGAGATAGAAAACTGCTCTACAGTCTTGACCACCTTTATTTAATTCTAGAGGGCTGCAGTATATTTTAAAGTCTCTGATCTGATCAAATTAGCCTGATGTGGATCAATAAGAAACCTGGGTGTTTCTCCGAGTACAATAGACGTAATTTTGAATACTCATAGTTAGGATTGTGCTGAGGTATTATTTCTGGGTTAGTGGAGTCTGTAACCTGAAGCGTCTGTAACCTGAAGCGTCTGTAACCCGAGGTACCACTGTTTTGGCATTCCATTGACTCTTGAAGACACACCTTGATTACACATGGGTGCCCCTAACCTGAACCCTCCCTGTCAACTGCTGCCTTAACTGTTTTAAGTGTTGCACTGTTATAATGGGTTTCTTTCATTGCACATTTTAATTGTGTGTGCTTATGTTACTGTTTTGACTGATTTTCGATATTTTAGTCATGTGCATATGGATACGTGTGAGAGAAAGTGTGTTTGTGTCTGGTTGTAAACCACTTAGAAACCACTTCGGCAGTTAAAATGGATTTTTTATTTTATTTTAGTGAGTGCAGGTCAGGTAACTTCACAGTGACATCCTCAAATGCCAAATTCCTCAGATGGGATTTTGTTTAGGCAGAAAAGGGGAATTTAAAGCCTAAGATCTTCTGAATGCAAATCATGTACTCCTCATAAACAACACAGGCAAACCAAAAGAAGCACATCACCCAAAATGCAAATGAGGATTCACTCCAGCTCTTTACTAGGGGGATGAGTACTTACCAGCAGAGACCAAGTATTTATATTTATTTTTATGCATTGTGACATTTATATTGTACCTTTCATTCAAAGAGCTTGAGATGGTATATATATGATACTCTGCCTCCCCATTTTATCCTCACAACAACCCTGTGGGTTAGGCTAGGCTGAGAGATAGTGAATCAAGATAGTGAACTCAGGTCTTCCAGTTCCTAATTCCAGTTCCATATTCAACCACAATATAGCCCAATATGACACAAGGAGAGAGCAAAGTCCATCCACGCTCAACACCCTGAAGGGAAGTTTAGTTGGGTACATGTCATTCCCAAACATATCACTTTTAATTGTGACAGTAAGTGCTGCCCCAGAAGAGAAGTGTTCAGTCCTGGATCCCCAGTTGTTGTTGGACTACAGCTCCCATTATCCCCAGACAGCTTAGCCAATGGTGAGGGTTGATGGGAGTTGTAGTCCAGCAACCACTGGTGACCCAACAGTGCAGAAGGGCTGCCCTAGAAGTGCAGGGGAAAGATTATGCACAGAGCATAAGAGAGGATGTACCTTCTCTTATTAGGCATTAGAGTAAGTTTACAATGACAACAGAGGAAACTCGCTGAGACTTTCATGGGGTTAAGTTCTCTTCTTTCCTTGCCATCCCATCACCTGTCAGCAGACTGATCAGAAGCTGCACTTCTCACAGATCCTATTAAAGCTAGCTGCCTGCAGCCAAAGATGTGGCTAGTTAATTCAAATAACTTCACAAACCTCAGCTTCTGCAGTCCCTGCCCATGCATGCATGGCAACTCATTTTCTGTCCCACTAATTTCTGTGTAGTTGATCGTGTAGGAAAGGATAACAAATGATGTATTTTAATTTACAAAACAATTCTGTCAAATGCCGGTCGGTTGCAAAGTAATACAATATTTGGATGTTGTTGTTGATGATTTGGAGTATATTCTTGCATTTCTATTGTTTGTCTTAATATTTCTAAGTTGATCATTTAATCTTATTTATTGGAGGTGTTTTGATTAGCCTATATTTGCATGGCTGTTTAAATGTTTATGTCTTTTAATTATCAGTGCATTCTCTATCTTTATTATATTTCTGTGTGTGCAACACACACACACACACACACACACACACACACACACACACACACAGTGCTTTTTTTATGGGGGGATGCAGGGGTACACATAGCCCTAAACATTTTGTGAATCTAACGGGAGAAGAAACTAACAATTTCTTCCCTTCCCACTTTAAGTCACTTTGCTCTGACCCTATATTCCTCCTGCCCTTGCTTTGAATGACCTACTCTTTCAAATCTTCTTTCCTACACTCTGCACTGCCACCATCTCAGGCCACCACTTCCTTTCTTGACACCATGCTTTCTAGCTGGCCTCTGCCTGTCAATTCCCTTCCAGAATTGGACCACACTTCCTCCTGAGCCACACCTTCAACCAGCCCTGCTTGGCACCTTGAGTATTTATGCACCTTAAGTGTTTCTGACTAGCTGAAATGTCCTCTTGAATTCTGATGATGCTTGCCAAGTTGGGGAACACAGAGTGATGTGTGAGTCTGTAGAAACTAGAACATAAGAAAAGCCTGGCTGCTGGATTAGATCCATGACACATCTGGTCCAGCATTCTGTTTGGTTGGTTGTTGGCATCTGTCTTGAGAGACAGTGGAGTGCGCCTCTGGGGGTGAAGTCAAACCACCGTGTTAGCAGCATCAAAGTGACCTGCCTGGGGCTCAAGTCTGGGCAGTTTGTATGGAGGTCCTGGGCTGCCCAGATCATAAGACCTGCCCACCTCACCGATGTGGTCCAAAAGAAAGCAAAGCAATACGTTTGGCAGCAGCTTGACTACAGAAGTTGCCAGAAGGAGGTGTACAAGGTGCCATCCAACCGTCTTAGGGAATCCATTCTGGATTTGTGTATGGTTTACTCCTTAGCCTTTTCTTCTCCTGAAAATATCCTGCAAGACAGCAGAGGTTTGGGATCACAGTTTTCCTTCTATATGAACTATCTTCCCAGATTGACGGGAACCCACCTGTCCCTCACATCCCTCACATGCAGAAACCACCTTCTTGATTCTCTTCACATGTAGAGGAAGTCCCTAACTCCTTGAGGGTTAGAGACCCATCAGCTATCCTCAACTGGTTTAGCCTGCCAGTCTAAGCTATTCCTGGGGTATTGCTGCTGTTGCATGCTGACGGCTTCTAGGAGCCACAGGTGAGAGCGGATTACAGGGTGGGGACCAAAGGTGGACAAACTACTCCAAAAGGAGCATGATGTGTCCCCACCAGAGGTAGTACCCCCTCTGCTAACACCTCATTCCCCCCTACAGCATCCTGTTCACACAGTGGCAAATCAGATGCTGGCAGAAAGGCAAAAAGCACTCTACCTGCTTATGATTCCCAGCAATTGACATTCAGGGGCATAGTGGAGATATAACGTATGATAACCTTATTCTCCATGAAACCCTGCAATGGTACAAAGTAAATTTTATATAAATATGCACATTTTTTGTGTGAAATGCTAACTTTTCACACACACTTTGCATGTGTCTGTATTTGCACATTTCACATCACAAAATTCAGAAAAGTGCATAATGTGCTGGAGAGTTGTGTTCCAATTTGCAATAAAATTTGGGAGCATCAAATTATACTGCAAAAAGCAAACCTAGCAAATTCCTCTCCTGTCCCTACTTTTTTGGAGTGGCTGGCATGACAATCCTCCTATTCCCAAGGTATCAGGAAACCCCCCACTTCCAGACTTTGGCACCATCACAAACTGGGGGCTATATGAGACACACACTTCAAAGATGGTCCATGTCCAGAGTTGTGTGTGTGATCTATTTCTAGTTTTCCATGCAGGCAGCAAATGTTTCAAACCCTCCAGAATAATAATAATAATAAGGTCAACATGCCTAGCATCCTTATTATCTTAAAAGTCGATTGAATGGTTCAGCACTTTGATTTTTAACACACCACCATTTTTATCAATGTTTTCCACACTTCTAATTTTCTTGATTGCTAGGCAACGACCATATCAAAGCAGTGGGACTAAAGGGAAATTTCATGCTCTCGGACTTAGTGGGCTCATTGTGCCTCCCAGCCAGAAACTGAATGCAACACCATCCTTGGAATTTCTCGGGTTTAAATTGACACTTCCAGTGAAAGCACGTGTCTGGTAAAGGTGAGAGCCTAATTAATAGGCTGGTTGTAGTTTCAAACAGCAGCTATCAGCTGCTTGTGAGATAATGTCGCATGGTGGTCCGAGAGACTAAGCAATGATTTGGGATGTAAAAAGGATCCATTTGTGCTCTGCCCCTTATACGTCACATGCACCGCTGCTTCCCTTCCCCTGCAGTTCATCTTCTACCCAAAATGGTGCTATTAATCTCCCTGTCTGCTGTGGTGAAATTAAGTAACTTGCGTAACTTAGGCAATTAATTACATAAGTTACATTGCCTTTGGATTATTCCACTCCATTCATTTCAATGCAAAGGAAACTCAATGCAAATGGATGGTGGGGGCATGATTGATTATATATCATTTGCAGCCTGAAAGCAACAACAACAGTGGATACCGATTGTATTTGCTAGATTGATTTCCATTCCAGACATGGGATGAATAAGCAAACATTGGCAATTTCCACTCCTGTTTCTGTCCTGTTTTGACATAGCTGTCTAATACTGGGGCTGCCCCTGCCTCTCATGTCTGGTTTCCTGTGTGTAGTGAGCGTGTTTCACGGTTTGTTGCAAAAACAACTGCCAGATGAGACAGAGGGTCCCAGTGAGAGGCAGTGTGACACAGGAATGTGGGAGAAATTAGATTCAGTTCACATTTAAAGGTGAGCCTACCTAATTTGCAGTTTCCAAAACATTTCACAAAGTGAAACACGGCTACTCTTCAAAACTTACACTTCTCCAAATTTTGTAAGGTAGTTCTCTGGCCAAATAAGCCAAGTAACATGTACAAAAATGCACATGCAACGGTAAAATTTGCATAAAATGCATGTATTTGTGAAAATTACATACATAAACACATTATATTGGGGAAATGGCCTTGCAAAATGTGTATATTTTGATGTGGCCAAGGGGTGCTTGTGTGTGTCCAATCTTTCATACTACAAATCATCTTAGAGTTCTACACTCTGCAGCTTTTCCAAGTGCCCAAGATTCAATCCAAGACCAGGGGAAGACATCATGGAGTGACTCCTCCCAGCGGGCTTTGTTCAGAACAGGAAGTGTGGGCAGCTGGGGAGGCTGCAGGGTGCTGGGGGGAAACAGCTTTACAGAAAAATACATACCACACTTGTTGCCGCAGTCCAAATTATAAAATACCCTGTGAACAAGGCAGAAAAATCCAAGTCTCTTTTGTAGGAGACAGAAACTTTCAAGAAAATGGAGGCACAGCATTATATTCAACCCATTAACTGGGCTGAGGCTTTGATAGCAGTGGTAGCAAGCTTTGGCAAGCAAGAAGATGAAAGGCAGGAAGATTAATCTGCGCTCCAGAACCTGGAATGACTAAGAGCAGCCTCAGAAAGATGTAGTTTTCTCTACTGATGAAATGCCAACAGTCCCTTGGGGAAACTACGTTTCCCAGGTGTTCCTTGCAGCCTGCCTGGCGCTGCAAACTAACAAGTCTGTCTCCCTTCCCTCCCTCTCCTTCTGAGCTTTCCAAATGTACCAAAATAAATTAGACACAACAGTAATATTATCTTTTCACTATAATGGTGCCCCCCCTCCGCTTTTCACTTCTGAAGATAAACATCAGATACACACACAGGTTTCTGAAATATGCGCAGAAGGGGAAATGGTTTCAGCAATTTCCTAAATAGGTAAGTGAATAAATAAATAACTTCTGTTATATTCTGTTTCCTCGCCAATGAATAAAAGGGGGGGGGGGGAGAAGCGTGCAGGTTTATAATATCACAGAGCTCTTTCTGCTTCACTGAACTGTTACTGAAAGGTTCAGAACAAAGCTAGAGGCAGATTGGACAAAGCTGAAGTAGCGGGATTTACATGAAACTGGGCTGATAAAACCACATCAAGAGAAACCGCTCTATCTACAGTTCCCCTTTGATTAGCACAGCACCATGACTGCAAGGGACTTTTGCTCTGAGTGCCTGATCACAGCACCTCTGTTATGCTTATCAAGCCTAAACTGTGATCCAATCTTACAAGAACAGGATCGTTCAGAGGGTGCTCATTCTCACCCTGCCTCCCCTCCCATTCTGGGTCTCCCCCCCCAAAAAAAAACACTTTGACATATGTGTTTGACAATACATATGAAATAAAATTAATATTGCATTATTATGCCCTTCTGGGGATTTCCCCCAGTTAGGAATTTAAACTAGAAGTCTGTTTCTTCTTCCTCCTCCTATGCTGGTTTCCCTCAGCACACCACAGCCCCCTCAAACTTCTGTCTCCAAATGCTGCAGTGAGAATAATTCTCTCTGCGTGTCATGGAATGGCTGGACACAGAGGAATGGTGGGTGGCACCAGCTTGGGAACCCGCAAGGGAAGAAGACTCAGAGCCTGGGCATTGACGATGAGTGGTCAGAGGAAGAGGCTTAGGAAGAGTAGGTGTTGGAAGCTGAAGAGGTAACAGGGTTATTGAGCCTGGAGAGTCTGCAGCAGACAGAGGTCCAGAAGCAGAGGTGGAAGCAGGAAAGGAGGGAGGCCAAGAGGCAGAGATGAGTCAGGTTGGTGAAGAAGCCAGGGTCTCTCCCTCTCCTGCTGTGATGAGATCCCCTTTCCCCTGTTCTCTCTGGAGAAGAAGAGGTAGGAAGAGGGAGTAGCAGAGACAGGCACGTCGACATAGTCTCAGATTGCTTGGGAAGGACCACAGGGAGGATAAGATTTAGGCAGCTGTGGGAAGACAGGGATCTTCAGCCTCCACAACTGCCTCATAGGGGCAATGCCTACCGAGAAGAGTTGCTATGCTCAAGGCACCCCTGAGAAGGCCTTGTTCCTTCTAATAAAGAGGTAAGTTCACCTGCTTCATGTGATTTATTGCTGGCTGGTTCCCTGACACTCATTGGTTAGGCCACACAGCACCCTCCCTGAAATAGACACCAAAGCTCAATCCACTTCATCACCTAGCATCTAGTTCCTTCCATGCCTCTAAACAGCTCAGCCCAAGTTTTGCCTTATTCCACTGTGACATCACAGCAGCACAACCAATCACTGCCAGAAATCTTATTACCACTATTGACCACTGTCACACACATAACCTTGCCACTTCAGGATGATGGGTTAGTAGATCTCACCATTCCCTCCCATCTCTTGTGGTAGATCACAGATAGGGAATCTCAGGTGTGGGGGCCAGGTTACACCCCTCCCCAGTCACTTCCCATCTACAAAGCCCACATTCTCCACTAACCCTGCTTTTTTCATGAATCCAGCAGCAGTCTAGACACAGAGTCAGAAGCTGCAGAGGCACCAGCTAAGAGACAAGGCTTTGAGCTGGCTGATGAAGATCAGGGGACTACTGCAAATGAGGCTGGTGGAGAGAAGCCCCCAAATGAATCTGCTGGACCACCAGGCCAGAGCCCAGACCTTCATGGGTGCCTCCCATCACACTTCACCAGTCTAGCAGAGCAGAAAGCACACCAGGATGGATACTATAGAATATAGGAGTGTCTATCTTCAGGTCTGGGGGTTGTTCCATTAAAGGCCTCAAGTTCCCCTTGAGGGTGTGAAGCCTGGAGGTCATCTGGTGAATGAGACTTAAAAGGCCTTTGCTGCTTCCAACCCTTGTCAGAGCTGCTATTATTATTATTATTATTATTATTATTATTATTATTATTATTATTATTTTATGAAATTTGCATATGGTTCACAACATAAAAATACAAAATGAGAACAACAAATGCATAATAGAACAAAAACAAAAACACACCAATAACCCCCGTGTGTGTGTGTGTGTGTGTGTAAAAGGCCATAGAATATTAATCAGCCAAAGGCCTGTTTATACAGAAACATTTTTGCCTGGCGCCTAAAGATACATAATGAAGGCACCAAGTGCTCTGCCCTTATTTCCAATAATTCATCTGCCTGTGACCTTTCCTTCTCCAACTCAAACATCCTCAGCCCTCCTAAGGTTTCCTAGTCTCCTAAACAATTCTACCCATTCTCCCTTTCTCATCCTTAAGCTTGGAAACAGTTTCCACAATAAGTAAATGGTGCCACCTCTGTTTCTATCCTCTCCAAAGCCCAGCTCTTCTACGAAGACAATGGCCCAATGCCTTAGTCCTCATCCTCAGACCCAGCCACTTGGAACAGAGAAGTGATGCCTATGGAAAACCATGGTGCAACTATGTACATAAACACAGAATTGGCAGCGTAGGTGCACATGTAGCTTTTGTTGGGTGTTCTATGGCAACACCTGGTGGATTTGAAATAAAACTGCAGTCATACTGTGGAAGTCATGCAGGAGCAGTGCTTTTAGATTGTACTGACGGCATCTTCTTCAGTTCATCTACAAAATTACTCCCTCAACTGTCACCTAACAGCAGTAATTTTATCCAACTACAACCGATGGAGAGATAGGAAGGGAAGTTACTCTGTAAACTCTGCCAGGAGAGCAGCTTCATCAGGCTACTGAACTCCCTCAACAGTTTCCATTCAAGCTATAAGAACTTCTTTATATAAAAAAATGTGGCCTGGTTTGCTTGTTTTGTCTCTCCTCCTCACCCAGTGTCACTTGCCTTGCATGTCATTAATCTGTGACAAGATTGATTGATCTCCCCCCCCCCCATAAGTGGAATAAGTACTAGGGCTGTGCAGGGACTCCCTGATCCACCCTGTGCCCCAATCTGTGGTCCACAGATCAGAGTGATTTGCCCTGTGCCACACTAAGAGCCACTCATCCTGCCCTGCATTCATTCCTCATGCAATTCTGGAGCACAGCTAAAACAAACAAACAAAAAAGTCAGGTTGCATAGCACTATGCAGGATTGGATCTTTCCACTTAACTGCTAAGTGAGAGGCTCCAATCCTGCCCAGTTCTGGTTGCTGCTCCTATGTGTGTGGTTTCTCTACACTCAGAGGAAAAATCCCAAGAAGGAGCAATGACCAGCACTATGTGGGATTAGATCCTCCTGCTCAATAGCTCTTAAGCAAGAGGATCTGATACCATGCACTGCTCATAACTCCATAACGCTGCTCATTTTGCTTCCTCCTTAAAGGGGTGATTTATTTATTTTTTTGGGGGGGGGGGGAATAAACACCACAAAAATTGAATTTGAATATGTCTGAAATATTTTCTCTCCACAGACATTTTTTTTTAAAAAAAACACAGAACTGTATATCTGTCTTTGAGTTCAGACCCATGTCAGAACATTTGGAAAGAATGAAAGCTAGTGGATAACAGAGAACACCATCCTAACCATGTCTACTCAGAAGACAGTCCAATTGTATTTGATGTGGCTTTCACCCAGGTAAGTAACGTGCTGGTCAGGTCGATTTCTTAGAATTAGCAGGCACAGTTCCTCATGCATTGCCACTTTGCCAATGGCTGTGAAAATGGGTTCCATTCAGTCATTAGCCAAAGTCAATTAGTCAACTACACAGGGGACTGCTATGTAATTGGACATTACCAACCTTTGGTGCAAAACTGTGGAACTGAAATTCCCAACTGAAGGGTGTTCATCTGGGAGTGGGGAGAAGCCATTTGCTCCAAGTAACATTAGAAAAGAGGATCTACATGGCGATGACTTTTACTCTCACCCCAGGTGGTTGAAATAAGTCTCCTTTCAAATTCCAAAATTAAATGAAGAAAACCCACCGTCAGCCACTTGTATTCAAATCATGCTGAAGTTTTTGGAAGCCAAGTAATCATAGAATCATCTTTGTTGTTGTCATTTTTTGGATTTTTCTCAATCCAAAACTATAAAGATATTGAACACCATGCATTACCATTGAAAATTGAAACAAACTGCAGCAAAATTTTGCTCAGGGCTCAGATCACATTTTGGACCCAGAAGGGAATGGAGTGTGGACAGAACCAGTGTTAGACCTAGCATGCATGGCATTTGCTAGAGAATCTTGAGTACACTGCAGGGTCCAACAGTCCTGATGACCACTCTGAATGATCTCCAGTTCTACTCTTCAGTTTTACCAAGCAGTGCGGGGAGGCGCTGAATGAGAGGTGATAACTGGGCCATTTGACATGCTGTATTTCTATGGATTTGAACAGCTGGCATGAATATACCTTATGAACTATCTGTCACCTTCACACAAGCTCCTATCTCATACATGACATGGAAAGAACAGCTAACATCTTGACCCTAAAAGCTGTTGGTGGTCAAAAACCGAATTGCTGGATTGGGTAGCTCTTGTATGAATATACTGGGAACTTTGCCTTTTTCACTTGTCAAGAGAGCAGGACCTTCAGATTGCTCCATTCCACCTTCCAGGTCAAGCAACTGACCTCAAGGACTTTGCACTGGAAAACACACTTTCCAGTTCAAAGTTGTAAACACATCAGTGGACATGGATTGGAAATAAACTCAAAGTTCCTTCCTGCAATATTTGCCAGTCTTGCCCTTTAACTCCACATTTGACAACTGGTGTAGCAGAGTGATACAGAGCATTTCCATATTCAGCACTGTCTGCCACTTGCTATAGTTGCTTTGCAATAGCCCAGAGGTGAGAAAACTAAGGCTTGGAAAATGATGTCACTCTCCAGGACCCCCCTTGGGATTCTTTGGGTGTCATGCCCCCAGGTTAAACTCCTCTTTCCAGACCACACCCAACCCTTGAGTACTATTGTCTATTGGTCTATCTAGCTCAGTATCATCTACACCAACTGGCAGCAGCTCTCCAGGGTTTCAGATAGGAAATCTCTACCAGCCCTACTGAGCGTAACCAGGGACTGAACCTGAAACCTCCTGCACTCAGGCAGATGCTGTGCCACTGAGCTACGGCTCATCAAGGTTAGTTGCCTTAGAGAGTTTTCTCCTTCTCTGTGAATCTGTCTAATTCTCTTGTAAAGCCATCCATGTTGATGGCCACCACGACATCTTGGGGAAGCAAATTCTGTGGTTTAACTATGCATTGCACAGAGACTGAAAGCAGGACCTGAGCACAACAGCACTCTCTCAACCTGTGATTCCCAGAAAATAGACATATGCTGTTTATAACTTACCAATTTGTTTATTCGGGGGGGGGACTTTTTAATAGCATTCAAGCTACCCTGTTGTTGTTGTTGTTGTTGTTGTTGAGGCTGAACATTTGCTCCAGGTTTTATTTTAGGTTCAGCTTTTCTCTCGCAACATGACTTGAGCGGCATTTTCCTGTGGGGCCTCAAAGCTGCCTTCTGGTTTAATCTCCTCCCCGCCCTCCCTTGAGCTCAGCTAAGCTCCACTAGATTTAGCGGTTTTGTCCCTTTGTATTCACAGACTTCCCATCGCTTCTCCCAAGCTGGCAGCCCAACATATTAGAAATAAAATGCAATTCTGGTATCTGACACTTCAATTTAGCTTCCTCGGCAACAGCGATCATCAACCGTACTGCTTTCTCCCATGACAGAAGATCACCTAAATATCACTTAACTGATGGGAGCTTGGTTGGTAATGCATACACTGTCTTTGTACTGCGTTACCACCAGGGCCCCTAGAACAAAACAAAAAAAATCAATTTTTAATTGACTGGATCATTTGAGGAATGTGGCTCATCCATGGCGCAAGGCTGATGGATTTTCTGAGTTTCCCTGTTGCCTTGGAGAACAAAACTTGAATCCAGTGGCCCAGGCCTTATTGAGAAGCACAAAGACCCACCAGGTTGAAAATATAAACCACAGAATACCGAGTCAGAACACTGGTCCATCTAGCTCAGTAATGTCTACACCGAAGGAGTAATCACACGATATCTTCCCCTGCTCTGGGTAATGGAAGTGTGGGCAGCTGGGAAGGCTGAAAAGTGCAGGTTACAGGTGAGATGGTCTGTCAAATGAAAGAAAGGATGCTCACAAGCACCCCTTACCTTCCTCCAGAGTAAGTTAAGCAGAACAAAAACACTGGGGCCAACCCATGAGAATTTCCAAATGCAACTTCTTTCATTATTATTAATTGATGGAGATGGTGAAAACAACAACACAGGCATCATACTTATTACTATGTTGCCTGAACTCTTGGACAAGCTGTTTCACAAGCATATGCAGGATTTTAGCATCTAGTTCCCTCCTGCCCACTGTTCTTTGAATGCAGCCCCCATGTACACAGATGGATGAACTTAGACACATACGGCTAGAGCCTGTTATGTTAACTATTGCTCATTTGATGTTTGAGACAAACTGTAATATGTTAAAATGACAACTTGCTCTTTTTAAAAGTCACACAGTGATGAAATATGTTCCACTCTCCTCTCCCGCTCATCGGCTATGCAACTTTCTCTTGCCTCACGTTGGCATTTCATTTCCTCATAATTCTTCACCTTCCTGACTATGCTAATGTGGGACGCTCTCATCGGCCGCACTTTCTCCTGCAGCAACACTCAGGGAACTCTGAGGCAGCCTGCACTTTCTGCTTTAGCAGCACCCAAGTCTTCTCCCTCAATTTATTTACAGTCATGTTCTGGTAATATCACTCCTCTGTTGCCAGCTCATCTTCTCCCCTAGCTTTAGTGTGAACAGCAGGATTGTATATACTGAAAAAAGCCTTCATACACACCGCCCCATCTCCACAAGGTTCCAGGGGTTCCAGGCGTGCTAGCCAGGGGTTAGTGTTTCCTCTGGCAAATTATGCCCAATGGAGGCCAGTGTCTTTATGATACAGTGGTACTTCAGGTTACATACGCTTCAGGTTACAGACGCTTCAGGTTACAGACTCCGCTAACCCAGAAATAGTGCTTCAGATTAAGAACTTTGCTTCAGGATGAGAACAGAAATTGGGCTCCGGCAGCACAGCAGCAGTAGGAGGCCCCATTAGCTAAAGTAGTGCTTCAGGTTAAGAACAGTTTCAGGTTAAGTACGGACCTCCAGAACGAATTAAGTACTTAACCTGAGGTACCACTGTATATGGTTTAATTACACACATATACAACCTGGGCCTTTCAGTGGAGAGGCTCACAGCAGCAGCAGCCCAAAACACCTCAGCATATTTCACAGCAGCAGCAACAATACATCCAGCACCATTCTTTCTCTGCAGCCTATCTTGCATTGCAGGGCACAACCTAACTAAAGGTTCCCCCTCTGCTTCCTGGTTACATCACTGAAGCCCTAACGCCATAGCTTCTCTCATAGCCCACGTTCTGGTCTCTTTTATGACCCAGGGAAAGGTCCCTCCTTTGATGTGCTAAAGCTCATTACCTCAAAGGGGATTAGCTTTTCAAACCTATTCACACTTGAGAGTTCTTGACAGAGAGGGAGGAAACCCTCAAAGGAGATTTGCCCTTTCATCCCTTTCTGTCACCTAAATGGCTTATCCCCAGGCGGTCACCTCACAAGGTTAATTAATTAGCTTTTACACTTGTTGATTCTACCGAACTGCAATGTCCAATACACAAGCCAGGGAGTGTGCCTAGGTTAATTTATTCTTCACATTTGAACAACAACTAAGAAGAGCCCTGCTGGATCAGGCCAAAAGCCCATAATATCCAGCATCCTCTTCCCATAGTGGCTAACCAGAGCTAACCACAATGGCAAAACAAGTGATTTGTTGATGTCTATAAAAGAGAATTACAATGTCTTGTATTGTGTTTTCTGTCCAAGGGACTTTTCTTTTGAGATTCAGAGCCTACAGGTTAATGCATTCTTTGCTAGTTCTGGAAAAGCAGAATTTACCCCCACCCCTTTAAGCATTTCTAGTCCTTTCTCTACCCTCTTTATTTATTTATACACTATCTTTAGCAGAGAGGGAAATATTAGTTATTAATAGTGGAATCTTCTCAAATCATTCTGGTTTTTTTGTCTGTAATTTGCCCTCCCCCCCACACCCAATCCATATGAAATGTGGCAGACCTGATCCCTCAGCAGAAGGTCTGAAAAATCCATGCCACTTGAATGGGCAACACCAAAACTGCAGTCAGCAGAAGAGCAGTGAGATCACCCGGTGGAATCAATGAGAAACAAAAATGAATGTGAATAATGCAGGAGGATGAAATAATAATGAAAACAAGTGTGATTATAACAAAGGAATAACTAAACAAATGATGTTTTAATAATTAAAAAATAACTAGAAATATAATAATCTTGCAGATCTTTTGCTTTTCAAAAGCATGAATAGAGCAGCTCCTTATTCATTATTTTTTTTAAAGGGGGAGGGAAACCTCAACCATCTGTTCCAATTATAAAGTGTGTGTGTTTGTGAATGTGTATGACTTGAACATTCCTGATGACAGGTATGTTTGCCATTCCTGGAATGCTGAATATTTCTGAAATAAACTTTGAAAATTGGACTATTGCAGCTGCATGAATTTAAAAAAAGGGGGGAGGGGAAGGAGTCAGCAATCAACACCGTGCTGCAGTCAGCATTTCAACCTGCAAGTTGAGCACCATGTCGATGGGAAAGGAAGAAAAAAAAAAAGTCCAGATCAATACATGGCTTTGGTTCTGTAGCTACAGCAGATTTGTAATAGAATTTACACATCACATGCAAGATGACACTGAACTATTAGAACAGGGGTAGGCAACCTAAGGCCTGTGGGCTGGATGTGGCCCAATCGCCTTCTCAATCTGGCCCACGGACGGTCCGGGAATCAGCATGTTTTTACATGAGTAGAATGTGTGCTTCTATTTAAAATGCATCTCTGGGTTATTTGTGGGGCCTGCCTGGTGTTTTTACTTGTTATTTGTGGGGCATAGGAATTTGTTCATTTTTTTTTTCAAAATATAGTCTGGCCCACCACATGGTCTGAGGGACGGTGGACGGGCCCACAGCTGAAAAAGGTTGCTGACCCCTGTACTAGACAGTAATGGAATCCAGTGACCACAAGGTACTTCTATTTTGCTATGTAGAAGGGAAGCATGTGATTAAGATCAGCAGAGGGGGCCCTTATAATTTTTTTCAGGGGGGGGGGTGAGAGAGGGCAGTCCCTAAGCTGTGGAATTTCCTCCTTTCTTTGTTATGTAGTTCCTGTCATTTGTCGAAGATTCATCTATCTATCTATCATCTATCTGTCTGTCTATCTATCTATCTATCTATCTATCTATCTATCTATCTATCATCTATCTGTCTATCTATCTATCTATCTATCATCTATCTATCTATCATCTATCTATCTATCTATCTATCTATCTATCATCTATCTATATCTATCTATCTATCTATCATCTATCTATCTATCTATCATCTATCTATCTATCTATCTATCTATCTATCTATCTATCTATCTATCTATCTATCATCTATCTATCATCTATCTATCATCTATCTATCTATCATCTATCTATCTATCTATCTATCTATCTATCATCTATCTATCTATCTATCTATCATCTATCTATCTATCTATCTATCTATCATCTATCTATCTAGCTATCTATCTAGCTATCTATCTATCTACAGTGGTACCTCGGGTTAAGTACTTAATTCGTTCCGAAGGTCCGTTCTTAACCTGAAACTGTTCTTAACCTGAAGCACCACTTTAGCTAATGGGGCCTCCTGCTGCCACTGTGCCACCGCTGCACGATTTCTGTTCTCATCCTGAAGCAAAGTTCTTAACCTGGATACTATTTCTGGGTTAGCGGAGTCTGTAACCTGAAGTGTATGTAACCTGAAGCGTATGTAACCCGAGGCACCAATCTATCTATCATCTATCTATCTATCTATCTATCTATCTATCTATCTATCTATCTATCTATCATCTATCTATCTATCATCTATCTATCTATCATCATCTACCTATTTCATAAGAACATAATAAGTACATGCTGGATCAGGTCACTGGCCCATCTAATCAAGAAATCTACTCTCACAGTGGTCAACCAGATGCCTGTGCGAATCCCACAAACAGGACCTGAGCACACTCTCTTCCTGTGGTTTCCAGCAACTAGTATTCAGAAGCATTACTGCCACTTACTGCAGAGACAGAGCATTAAAGCCTTATCCTCCACTATGAATTTGCCTAATTTTCTTTCAAAGCCATCCATTTGGTGGCCATCACTGTCTTCTGTGGGAGTGAGTTCCACAGTTTAATTATGCACTGCATGAAGAAGTCTTTCCTTTCCTCTGTCCTGAATCTTCCAGCATTCAACTTTGTCAGATGTCTGCTAGTTCTAGTGTTGTGAAAGAGAAAGAGAAACTTTTCTCTATTCACTCCCCCATGTCATGCATAATTTTATGCACTTCTATCATGCCACCTCTTAACTTTTATAAGAACTAATCTAACATCCACCTTATTCTTTTGTCTGTGAATTGTTTTAAATGATTTCAGTGTTGTATTTTTACATTATTGTAACCCACACTTATGCTGAAGGATAGTAAAGAAATACATACATTGTTGTTGTTGTTTACATGCCGTCCTTCACAGTGCTATTTTTCTAGAAAAATTGGTGCCGGAACTCAGAATAAACACCTCTCTTAGAATGGCAATGGTTCCGGCATCTGAGAGGTGCTGGAACTGTGTTTACAGGATGAATCTGTTGTCAACAACTCACAAACTCTTGTTTTGGCTGTGGCTTGTATCACCTTTGGCCCATCACCTTGTGGGGCTTTTGCTGTGGACTTTTCCTAGGCAAAACGTATGCTCAGGAACTGGCCATACACACGCCTGGTGTCATTGCTGACATCCTGACCACAGCATTTGAGTTCCTAGAGTTGTCTTTCTATATTAGAAAGGAAGGGCATTTGGCAGGCTATAACCTCTAGACTGTCTTAACAGCTTTGCACATCACTGTGATTCAAAGGACCTGACAACTTTATCTGAGTAAAGGTCAGCTTGTTCCTCCATTGCTGGAGATTGTTTCCATTCTGTGTCCATTGAAAGTGAAAGGCCTAAGCTAGCTTAAGTGATGGCGGTGGTGATGATATGAAGGAGAAGAATCTAGTAACTGACAGGCATACATCACAGCAGGTAATGGCTAGAGCAAGAGTTGTTAGCTGCAGTCCAAAAGCAACAAATTCACTTACTCTGACACTGTGCCATTGACTTCCCTGGCATTTCTTGGGTATAAATTGGCCGTAGGAGGCATGAGCTGATTTCAGAGGTATTTTACCAACACAATATCCACTAGCAATTTTGCATCAGTATTGGCTTTCCTTTTAATTTAATTTAGTTGATAGTCTCAAATAAATAATACCATCTGCAAAGAGATGCCTCAAACACCAGTTTCTATATGAAACCACCGAGCAAGGTCACATGAGAAGGGCTCCAGCTTTGCATGCAGCAGTTCACGGGGTCAATCCCTGGTGTCTCCAGGTAGGACTGGGGATGTTTCGTGCCTGACACCCAGGACAATCAATGCCAGTCAGTGTAGACAGTAGTGAGCTAGATATACAAAGCTGCTTCCTATGTTGGGCTGGAGTGTGATCAGTATGCTTAATATGAATTTTTGTACAGCTTTTTTAAAAAAACCCACATTAATGTGGTAATGGGTGGAACCAAGTTGGGAATGAACACAAGCAAAATTGACATGGGCTGGAGATAGACCGAGCTGTCACTCTCTTTGTTATACACTGCTGTTTCCATCTGTGTCTCAAAGGGGCAATACACCTATGCACACACTGCCCTGTCATGAACCTTACAATGCTGTCAGAATTAGGCATGGGTTGTCAGACTCTGATGGGAGAGGAAGAACTGGGGGTCAGGAGAATTAGAGGAATTCAGATCTCCCCTTTCCACCCCAACTTCAGCCACTTTGGAAGGGGGAGAGCAGGGGTGATGGCTCTACCCCTCCCACCCTATCTTCTTGCAGAGTGTAGCACCTCAGTGGAGGCTGGTGGGGGAGTCGGTCAACCGAGGGGGGTTGAGACTGAACAGGAGCCATCAATGACTGAAACAGAGATAGAACAAGAGGGTGCAGTTTTGTCACCTAAAACCAGGTGCTCCCTTTGCAGCTGGGAGCAGATTCACCCTCCCTGCAAGAGTGCATGCTTGCAAATTTGGCATTCCCACACTGCAAGGGAGTCTTGTAGGTGAGTGTGCCACACCTCAACTTTAAAATCTTGGAGGAAGGGGTGGGGAAACTTGTTGAGACATCCTTGTTGCTTCTGTTCGGTTCTGAACTTCTTAACCTGCTCCTTAGATCCCAAATTGTGTCTCCTGAGCACTGTGTCTGCTGCTGAGCCTGTACTGTTATCTGCCTGAATCAATATTTCTTACAAGGAACAGCCTCTGTCTGCATGTTCTGAGTGGGATCCAGGACAAGCCCCCAATATTTCAATAGGTCCAATCTAAAGCATCACGTTTATAGAATGTGACTGTTGTATTCACTGGTTTGTTCCAGAGAGTGTCATCTTTTCCCAAGCACCCAAAAAATGGCAGAGAACCTGTGGCATAGTGGTTGTCCCAGTCACTTAGAATATATACCCCATGCTGTGTGCTTTCTTCAAAAGTATGAGTGGATAGAAGAGGTCCCCATGGATAAGCCATTGGCTTCCTTTGAATTGATGCTCAGCTCCAGAAGAGTACATGGAGTCACTTAATTTCTTCCTAGCTGAAGAAGCATAGTGGGAAAAGACAAGAAGATGACAAAGAAAAACTAGAAGGAGTCTGTGTTGCCATATCAGACTCAAGGCATTCTCCAGAGATTAAATCATTTTGAAGTGTTATAGGTAGTGACACTAGTGATGGAATTAGGTCATACGAAAGATGTATATGTTGGGCTGAAATGGAAAGCAGATACCTTTCGTAGAGAGCAAACCGCACATTAATTGAAAATGCAGCTCTGTAGACTACTCAAAGCACAACTATGATACTGATAGGGTGGGAGGTGAAGAAGGCCTTTCGTGCCTTTAAAAAGTCACCAAAGAACAGAAGCTATCCTGGTTCATGAGAAAACTGTCAATATTCCAATGTAGTAGGAGGGTCCATGTACAATAGAAACAAATGACTACAAATTAAAGGGTTAGCACTGGTTTGCAAATTTTAGTCTCCCTGCCTCTGGTATGCAGAGACATATCCCCTCTGTTACTGGAGGTAGAACTCTTGTCACTGTTTTGAGTACTCACAGAGGGTGTGTGAGCAAGCAGTGGCAATAGAGGTGCTGCAGCCAGGCCAGGACTCTAGCGATTCAATATGAGGCCCCTGTAGGGGATGGGGCTCAGCAGATGTCCAACATTACTTACTCCTGGACCCAGTACTGCTTTGTCCTGCCCTCTCAGCCTCCACAAATGCCCAATCCCCAGCTGAAATTCCAGCCTTACATTTGCTAATTTGAAATTATCTGTGGCTGAGGTCCCGCTACATTTCTTAGGCTAAACCTGCCAACGGAGAAGCAAGACTGAAAACAAAACAAAACAAAAAAACAAACCACAAGAAGGCTTGGAAGCTAATAAACAACATCATTAAGCCTGCAAAATAAATAAATAAATTACATAATGAGGCAGCCAGCTCCCCCAACTGTCATTCCGAAGGCACTTTCCCGTTTGCAATTCTTTTATCTGATCTTTCCCCTAAAAATAAACTTGTTTTATGTAGAAAATTATTTCTCAGGCCTGTCAAACATGATTTGTTATGAAAACAGAACAGATATCATATTCTTGGACACCTACGGTCCTTGTTTTCATTAATGATAATAGCTCAGCTACCAGTCTCTTGATGTGATACTGCTGCTTGTGATAACTCGGGATCCAATACTTTAAAACAACATTTCCCCAGCCAATTTGAGTGTTGGGGAGGAGGGAGATGTGAGTTACAGGAGCACCTTTCCCAAAGAATAGGAACCATTAAACAGGCAGCATTTTTAAAGGGAGAGGTCTGTTTACTGCTACAGTTTAAAGCGCTTGTAGTTGGGGACATGCCCACTGGACTATGGTCATTTATTTATGTATATAAAATTTCTATACTACTGCCTCAGCCTCAAAACAGTATATAGTGATTTAAATATCAATATTAAAATCATTATCCAGAATGAAGTCTCTCTCTCTCTCTATATATATATATATATATTAAAACCCTCAAAAATACAAGAATAAAATCTACTGTATTTGTCTGTGTATAAGACGCCTCCATGTATAAGACGCCCCCTATTTTGGGGACTCCAAATTAAGAAAACACCCTTCAGCACTACCTGTGTATAAGACAAGCCCTAATTTTAAACCTTGTTTTTTTCCTAAAAAAACCCCTAGTCATAAACAGAAAAGTACGGTACATATAATGCACAATAAAGAACATATTTACTATATTATTATTATTATTAACTATAGGTTACACATTTGGGGGCAGTAATATTTCTGAATACTCACCCCCACAGAAGCTACTGATGGCCACCAACCTGGATAGTTTTAAAAGAGGACTAGACAAATTCATATCGAGGAGAGGGCTATTACTAGCCAGATATCTATTACTATTACTATTAACCATATAACCTGCATTTCCTCTTCAGATCTTCCCATTCAGAGAAGGACAATCAAGGTCAGGCATGCCAAGTTGCACCCAACTTTGGGGGGCAGGGGCAATCGCACATGCATGTCACATGCACGACCCTCTCCCCGTCTGGCCAGGCCGACTCGGCCCACTATCCCTCCCCCCGCCAACTGCCTTACCTTTCGGAAAGGGACGTGTGGGGCAAAGGTGCTTCACCCCACATGTCCCCGGCGCAGATCATTTGTGCAAGGTTGGGGCGTGCTGAGGGCGCTCTTCACTCCCCACTCATCCCAGCCCTCGCCCAGCTCCAGGACACTTGTCTGGTGGTGGTGGGATAGACAGCCCCCTGAGCCAATATCGAGGGGGCTGAAGCCCCTTCCATCCCCTGTAGTTGGCGCTTCTGATCAAGGTTGAAGTCAATACATGCAGCTGTTGCAGCCCTTCCAAGGATACAATTAACAGGCACCTGAACAGGCCTACTTTTATAAAGCACCAAGTGTCAATATATGCATGTTCTTAAGTTTCATTTCCTTCTGACTGCTCACAGCCTGCCAAATCTGGGTGGTGCCCAACTATGTCCTACTCAGAGTAAAGAACATAAGAAGAGCTTGCTGAATCAGGCCCAATGACTCATCTCATATGCTCATGGGGAAACCAGCAAACAGGCTCCAAGCACCATATAGATCTATTGGTCAATATTCAGCTTACTCTCAGTGCTAGCGCAAGGGGATTCCCCCCCCCCCCCCTTGGTCTGCACAAGCCCTGTGTGCACACACACACACACCCGCTCCAGAGGATTGGGGGAATCCACAGAACAGATTTAAGTGGTGGAAGGGGGGAAGCAGAGGGAGAGGATGTTCCTGTCATGCACAGAGAAATCCTTATACTGACAGATCATTCACCTTAACACTACATTGAATACAACCCATCGAAATGACTAAACCTAAGATAGCCTAAAATAGCACATTAATGGATCTATTCTGGGTAGAAATAACATTGAATCTCACCGTTCATTACAAGATGCAATTGGCAAAGCTTATGCCACAGTGCTAGTCTTCAAGTTGCACAGGTCCCTTTGCCGTTTGCATAAACTGGCAATACATTTTGCTATTTACCTTAAATAAGTATCCTCTCAGTTTTGGCTGTAGATTTCCAAATGGTTTTCAGTTTCTCAGCTTGGAAACTATTACCCAAAAGTTGGTACAAGAATAATAATAATTTTAAAAAATCACCTTTGCGTTTTCAACTAAAAACACCACCAACACCACACACAGACATTCCATTCTTCATTGAACCAGAATAACTATGCTGAAAATAATTATTGAGTCTAGTTGTTTCAGCACTCTGCTTATGGAATTCCTCTCCCCCATCGCTATGGTTACTAGGGCGCTGAAATTAGGGGAAAGCACCAAATTAAGTCTTTACTTTCTCCACCCCCATTTGAAATAGAATGGTTTGCTCAAACAAATGTATATTGCCCTTAATCAGAATATCTCAGGGCAGTTCACAGCATGAAAATACAAGAGAAAAATACAAAATACTTAATGAAAAAAAGAACAACAAGAAAACAAACCAATAACCACCCCTCCCACAAACACGTTTAAAAGGACATAGAATGTTAATCAGCAAAAGGCCTGGTGAAAGAGGAACATTTTCATCTGGCACCTAAAGACGTATCATGAAGGTGCCAGGCGATCCTCACTAGGGTGGGCACTTCACAAACAGGGAGCCACTGCAGAAAAGGCCTGTTCTCATGTTGTCTCTCTCCAGACCTCTCATGGAGGAGCCACACGTAGGAGAGCCTCAGATTATGATTAGAGGATCTGGGTCACTTCACATAGGGAGAGACATTCCTTGAGGTATTGCAGTCCTCAGTTATTTCAGGCTTTATAGGTTGAATTGGGTCTGAAAACTAATTGCCACCCAGTGCAGTCTGGCTAGGATCAGGGTAATATGCTCAAACCATCATGCCTCTGTGTGTGCCTTAGTCTTATGTGGACTGAGCTTCAGTTTGTTGGCTCTCATTTAATCTATCACAGAGGCAAGACAACAGCCCAGAACATCCACCTCCCTACCTGCAGATGTAAAGGAGAAGTAGAGCTGTGTGTCATCAGTACATGAAACTCCCAGATAACCCCACTCAGTGGTTTCATGCAGGTGCTAAAAAGCATAGGTGATAAAATTGAACCCTGAAGAACCCTATGTGGAAGGCTCCATGGGGCCACAGGACATCCAAGCATCACCCTCTAGAAATGACCATACAAGTAGGAATGGAACTATCACAAAGTGATGCTACCTACCCCCTAAGAAATCTGCACAGAGTGGTTGCTCCTCATCTGTGGAATGCTCTCCCCAGAGAGTCTTGCATGATACCATCATTGTCTTTAGTTGCCAGGTGAAAACATTCCTCTTTACCCAGGCCTTTGGCCACTAATTAATCCATGGCCTTTGGTCACTAATCTGTAAATGCAAACTGAATTGCAAAGGTATAATCTATACATCTATATAATTGTTGATAACAATTATAGCTGGAAATAGAGTCAGTAAGGCATAGTGGTTAGGATGTCGGACTTGGATCCGAGAGACCATGGTGAAAGTCATCAGTTGGCTATGAAGCTTACTGGGAGACCTTGTGCCAATTACTGCCTCTTAACCTAACCAGCATCATAAGGCTGTTGTGTTGATTGAATGAGAAGGGAAAGAACCATGTACGCCATTTTGAGCCCCTTGGAGAAAAAGGTGGGATGATGATAATGTTAAATGCATGCCTCTCCACTATGAAACATTACCTGCTGCCCTTCAGCTCTGTTTGCCTCCTGCTGATGAGCAACCTGACCCCTTTGTCATGTTAGACTAAGTTTTAAAAGAACCGTCAAAAGAGCTGTTGGAGTCCAACAACAGTCATGGCTCAACATACTTTTCACTGCTCAATACACAATGCAAGTGATGTGCAAAGCAGGGTAACCATGTCAGCAAAAAGTATTTATTGATGTTCACTTGATGCTGAGAAGATGAATTACAGTACTATTAATTCAAGCTGGCAGAGTGGACTTGGCAAGCAGAATATGGAGATAACTCAGCAGAGGAGAGTTGTGTTAGGGAACTATGACCCAAAGCACTTAGGCTGTGACAACATACAAATCAGCTGTCAAGTCTTCCTTTCCCTTCATTTTAGATTTTCAAGGAATCCATCAGTTGAAAATGCAATTAATTCTAGTTGTGTCTGAGCATCTTTCAGAAAATACAGCCCCAAACTTGCATTGCTCAGCGCTCTAACGTTGCACAGCAGATGCTGTAGACTTTTAAAATAAATTGCACAGAAAGCGAGATCAGAATTAGAACCCCATTATTCCTCAGCAGCAAATAATTTATCAACATCAGTACAATTAGTGATTCTCTTTCTCTTTCTCAGTCCCCCTCCCCCCCATCTCTCTCCAGTTTCATGGGGAATTATGTACACTGTAAATTCATATTGATGAATTCTTTATTGCCTACATTTCCTTTGTTTTATCACGATGGGGGGCGGGGAGGCATGGTGGCAGATTTCTTAAGTGCAAACACCTCTGTTTAACTTACCCGATTTAGGAGGCTTACAGCTTCTTGATTTAATTGCATTACATGTGTATAAGTAGGCAGCAATTTAGTCTGAAGTGGCACTTAGGCATTATACCTTCTTAGCTGTGCTCAGCAATGCTTCAGCTAAACTCCAGACACCAGAAGTCTTTGGGTCGGAGACATCGATATGAAAGAAAATGTACAAATTGGTCCCAGGACATAGTCTGGAAGAACATGATGCGGTGTGTGCATGCTGAAAGTGAGCAGACTGTGCATCACCTATGTCACCTTGGGTTCCTTGATAAAAGAAAGGTGATAAGGCTATCAGGCGCAACTAACCCTGTGCACTATTGCCACTGTTGGATGCAGTATGTTTCGGGATACCAGTTGCTGGGAATCACAAGTGGGTAGAGCACTGTTGCACTCAGGTCCAGCTTGTGGGCTTTCCAGAAGAGGCACCTGGTTGGCCTCTGTGAGAAACAGGAAGTTGGACTAGATGGACCACTAGACTGATCCAGCAGAGCTCTTCTTATGGAATTATATAAGCATAATAAATAAACATATTGTTGAAACAGTGCAATTATTGAAGTGCTTATGAGATATCTAGAACTTGCAATGACTTTCCCTCTTATTCCTGTTCACTGCTAAAAGACAGACAAAGATTACCATGCAATCCAAGGGATTGTAGAGTTTGGGATGTTGAAACCTAGATCTCTCTCTCTCTCTCTCTCTCTCTCTCTCTCTCTGGGTGTGGTGATATCTATGGCTGCCATGGGGCAAACAGCAACTTTGGAGAGGGGGTTTCAGATCAGAATAACAGTACTGGGAAACATTCCCTCCAACACTGCCCTCCCTACTTAGTTTATGGTTTCCTATTATTCCTTTTAGATTACATTAAGAATTACAAGAAATCTGGATGGCAACTCATTTCTGTGACATCTTATTTAAGCATCATGAAACCCATCAGCTATCCAAGGTTCTTCATTCTACCAAAGATGCCATCTGCAGAAGCCAGACATCACTTCTGGAGGCCTTTCAAATGTGCCAAAATGCACAATTCCAAGGTGTGAGGAAATATATTGAAGTATCTTGCAGCTTCACTCAAAAGGTAGGGCTTTGGGAGGCCATACTGGGTAATATAAGGACTCAGCTGAGCTTTGGCTTTTGTTGAAGCATCTTCCACTGTCCTTAGGAACTCTCCAAGGTACTGAGGCACCAGACTAGCTGCCTGTTAACTGTACCTTGGTTACAGGGAAAGTAATGCAGGCATAACAAAACCCCTGCACCCTACGTATAAAAATGTTACCAAAATATCCTTTCTACTTTGACAGTTATTAATGAGTCTTATTTTTTACATGTACATTTATCTAGAATAATCATCACCCACAGTACTGCTAATAGTACTAAATCCAAGAGAGACAATAAGGTGATAACTTTCTGAAGACCATTTAAAATATTACAAAGTATTGAGCAAGCTACTAATTCCACCCCAAAGACCAATATGACTACCTGCAATCTGACTTCTTTATTACTAATAGATATGTTAATAAATAGGAGTCCTACACAGGAAGGCTGCAAGCTTTCCCAGCCAGCAACATCTCTGTCACTAGTAGAACATGGTGAATAATAGTCCCCTGCTATGGAAAAGCCATGGACCAATGGCAGAGCATATGCTTCCCGTAAAACAGGTTACACATTCAATTCTCAGCATCTACAAGTAGGGCTGGGAGAGACCCTCAGCCTGGCTGAAACCTTGGAGAGCCACTGCTAGGCAAAGTAGACAGTCCTGAGCTAGATGAACCAAAAACCTGGTTCAGTATAAGGTCATTTCCTATGTTCCTAATCTTAATCAGTGGAGCTGGATTGATACAGGAGGAGACAATCCTTTAGGCACAGTGATTCTGATTACCAGATTTGGTTAATACAGATTAGCATGAACAAGTCACTAGCCCAGGGGAGCAAAGAAGAATTTTTGTTTGGGATATTAATAGTGGATGATGGTGTATGAAGGCAGCAGAAAGCTCACCTTGCTCCTTTCTCAGACTGACCCTTGGGGAAAACTCATTTCTGCCCTGGGACATGCTATTTAATCTGACATTTGATGATCTATGTACAGCCAGACTCTTATTTTTAAGAGTTTGTGTTTTTTAAAGAAAAGCTTGTATTTAAGATTCAAGTATTTTGACTGCAAGATGCCTTGCTGGGGTTCACAAGGCTGAATAAAATAGATGCATAGATACATGCATAAATAAACAGAAAGAGCATTGGAAATTATCAACTGAAATGACAAGGAGAGTATAGGAGTTCATTAAAGCAATCACATTCTAAAGGAGCTATACTGACAATAATTTGCAAGCCTCAAAATGGCCTATAAAATTATTTCATTTAGCACTTTTTCTCAACCAAGATTTTTTTAAAAAATAATAATCCCAAAATAACACAGTCAAATTGCAAACTGTTTTCCTTAAGTATGATGTAATTTA